>NW_027459758.1:0-109106 GCF_025594145.1 Primulina tabacum | reverse complement strand
CTGTATCATATCAATGATTGAATGAACTTGGAAAAGTGTACTCAAATAAAGAAGTGACACTGAAGGTGGTAAGAGGTCTTCCAAAGAGTGGGATGTCAAACCATGGCTATGTGTGAAACAAAAGATCTTAACAAGTTGAATTACATGATCTATTTGCCGATCTAAAGGCATATGAATTTGAACTACAGACCAGAGAAGGGGAACCTTCTACACCCGCTGCCACAACGTCTTTAACTGCTGTCAGACAGGAACCTCTGGTTCAGCTGACAGATCTGCTGATCAACTTAGCAATAATGCCATGTCATTGTTCGCAAAAAATTTGGAAGGTTTATGAGGAAAAATCAAGAAACTTCCAAAACAATACCAAAAGAACCAATCCAAGAGAATCCTATGTTTGCTACAAATGTGGGAAATCAGGACATTTCATAGCAACTTTCCTAAGCCAAAGAGGATAGTCGAATGCAACAAGCAAAGAAAGCCGTATGAGCACAGGAGAAGGACTAAGGATGGACAAGAGATCATCCAAAAGAAGCATGATGAAGTACTCCTGGCTGAGTAGAGAGATCAAAGTGGGCTGAAACTGACAGCGATGATTCAGAATCAGAAAGCCCAAGCAGCTCAATGTGATGAGAGAAATCAAGTGCTTGATGTTAAATGATGCTGAACTGGATTCACCAAGTGAACATTTTATTTTAGCTCCACTAATTTCACTCGTGAGGAATTCATCCCATTGCATGACATGGTAAATGAGTATCATAAACTGGCTCGATCATTGAAAAGGTCAAAACTGAGCAAGAAGATCCCAATGATAACAAAACTGAAACTGATAAGTCATTGAAGTGATAAATTTAAAAGGGAGATTGCAAAGCAAAATGCTGAACTGATCGAGAACCAAGCTTTGATATGTCAGTTAAAAACTGAGATTTCAAAAAAATTTGAACTGATTCAAAATTGGAACAATCTTCCGTTACATTAACTGAAATGCAGAATGCTCAAAATCAATTGCTGATAAACTGATTTAGGTTTAACAGTCATGTTGAAAACTCTGCAAGTGATACTCAGCCAAGTTGAATAATAACAAAGAAAAACATTACCTTTGTAAAATCACCATGGTAAACGAACATTCAGAACCAAGTAAACCAACTGTTCAATCTATCGAAAGTAAGAACAAAGACAAACGATATGGTATTGGATATAGCTCAGAGAGTTCACTGATACAAAAAACTGGTCTCCTAACCAATTCAGTTACAATATCAGTACTCAAGGAATGACTATTACAATTATTACAACTGTAAACCAGTTCAAAAACGGTATCAAAGAACAGTCAGTGAAAAAAGGAAACTCATAATGTTTCATCCTCACACCACACACATACTGCTGAAAATGAGAAAAACCATTTGGAGACACAGAAACCGGGAAGTTAGTTAGACTGATCCAAGTCTGGGTTCCTAAAGGACTAATTAGTTTAGGATCCAAATGAATATGGGTACCAAAGTTATATACTGTGTGTGATTGCAGGTAACAGGTACAAGCAAGAATCAACTTGGTTAGACATGGTTGTTCACGACATATGACAGGAGATGCAAGTTTGCTATCTCAACTGATTAAATAACTGGACCAACCTCAGTTTTGGAGACAACTCTAAAGGTAAAACTGTGTGTAAGAGTAAGCTTATCCATGGTAACTTTACAATTAAGATTTTGCTAGTGGAGAATTTGAAGTAAACTTGATAAGCATCAGTCAGTTATGCGACAACAATTTCTCAGTTCAATTTGACAGACATACGTGTTAAGTTAGACGACTCAACTGATGAGGTCATTCTAACTGGAAATCATTGTGGTAATACTTACAAAGTCAGTTGGACTGAACAACCTTATGAACCAGTCTGTTTTTGCCTCCAAATCTTCCAAGCACGGTTATGGCATAAAGATTGAACCACCTGAACTTTAAATCTATTGCATATATAGAGTACTGATCTTGTAACTGGTTTGCCCAATGAATTCTCAAAAGATAAAATTTGTTCAGCATGTCAGCTTGGTAAACAAGTAATGTGAAGGACCTAAAACTCTTTCTTGGAAATTTGCGGAAAATTAAAAATTTTCTTTTTAAAAGAACTTAAATGGCCTCATTCATAAAATCACTGGTGAATCAAGTTCAATATTTCAAAATATTGCAGCGGAAGAAAATCAAAGTTTTGCCAACAACAACGATTTAAAAATATCCAACAACTGATAAAATTGTTTGCGGAAAAATAACAACTGCTGCTCTGAGGTCCTCGGGTGCCACTACTGCCGACCCAAGCTGGCTCACTGGTCCCCGCCCTCGGCCCTGGCCTCATCAGTACCTACAACAATCAAGTCTAGTGAGCCTAAAGACTCAGCATGCATAAATCGCAGGTAACGAGTAAAAATCTGAATTTAAAATATGCATGATAAATATCCTGTCCTGAGGCATACTGAAAATAATCTGTACTGAGCAATTATAATACGTGCATAACTGAACTGGAAATCACTGTAAAAATATTTGCTCCTTGGAGCCTGTACTGAAATATCTGATAAAATTTTCTGTTGAGATTATGTTTTACGCCTGTGGCCACTGCACTAAGCTGAACTGATCGGTAACTGGCTACCGGGGAGGCTGAAACTGATCTGAGCTGGCCGGTCACTGGCGACCGGGTGGTACCATACTGAACTGATCGGTCACTGGCGACCGTATAAAATAACACTCCCACATAGTGAATGAACCACAAGCCATATCGCATAAATCTCAAAAATAATCATTTTCTATGCACGTAAAATAATTAACTGGCATAATGAAAATTCCTGTAATTTTACCAACTGGATTGGATTGGATCGTTCCCAGGCTCGCTGCAACCTAACTGTGCCATGAAAAATATGCAATAGCTTAAACTGACCAACTATGCAATTTACGTTCAAAAGATGCGACTATGACGCCTAATGACTTCGCATTTAATCATGACTCCGAGCCAACCTGAACCGACACTGAACCGACTATAGTCATGATTAAAATACGCTGAAAAATCATAAAATAATGTTCCTAAAATGATAGGGTCGAAATCTAGGTGAATGGAGGCCAAAACACGAAACGCTCTTTCGAGAGTCAATTTGGCACATTGCACCGTAAATTCTCGTACGACCTCAAAAATGATCCAAATGACGAACGGTCAAAAACATGACCTTCCCAACTCAATGAGGCACTGTCCAGTCCAAGGCCATGGGCTAAAAGCCAACCAAGAACTCAAACGACGCTTCTGAACAGCAGCATACTTGCTGTCAAAAATACAGCAGCTGCGCACTACAAGACTTGCATTGGTTTCGAGACTCGGCCATTAGGGGCGTGAACCACCGACCAGAGACTCTTACCAACATCCCAAGGAATGATTTGAACCATGGCTAAGGGCCCTAGCCAGCCACAATCCGCATCACACCAAACTCTTAACCGAAGGGTCCACCGGAGAGCAACGTGCATGCGTGTGTAGTGTTTATGCTTATGATCGATGTCTTGCGCGTTCCAGTGGCCCATTTGATTGACCATGGCACGATCTAGACATCTAGGAGCATGATATGAACCGTGGCTTAAGGGCCATAGGCCAACCAGATCCACACCAAGCCACAAAAGAAACGAACCATATCTGAAAAATGGAAGGGGCCGAATGGGGGAAAGGGGCTGTTCTTGTGGATTATTTAAAAACCGATGAGCCATGGACCAAGCCACCAAAAGGGCAACTTAGTCACGTCTTAGACATGCTAGGGAAGTGATCCAACCATGGCTAAAGGCCCTTGGGGCAGCCAAGATCAGATCCACAACCCTTGAACACAAAACTGAAATTTCGAATCACATTTCTGCACTTATGGGGAACTTGCTGTCATTCTGAATTTCCAGCAAGCATGGGGCTGTTTGAATGGACCAACATGGTCCTAATGCATCCTACTACAGTATACAAGCCGCCTTGGGAGCCTGGAGTCGAATCCAATACCTGAAACCATCACAAACTCAGAAAAACGTGAAGCTTGTCAAGGGAAGGGCCGAAATTCTGCATGTGTTGTTCCAAAATATTTGACATGTATCTCGGTTTTTGCTTGCTAAAACATGATCATGTACTGAAAAATAAATGATAATATGACTTGATTGAGGTTTGAAAGAAATCTAGACATGCCTGGTTTCGTTTTGAAAAGAAAACGACACGAAACAACGACGACGCGGCACGGAGGAGGTGGAGCGCTTCTCTTGCTCTTCTAGTTCTCGATTTTTTTCTTGCCTTCCCTCTAGCTAAGACTCACGATTTTTACACTGAAAATGGATCTGAATGGTGAGGTATTTCGGTGGAGAGGGAGAGGGATTGAGTGGTTATGAAGGTGAGGAGAAGGGTGCACAAAAATAGGATCATATCAAGACCAAGTCCACGTCCCCTTTTGAATTTGAATTTGAATGATATCAAATGAGTTGGTGGATGCTTCTAGGAGGTGGTGGCCGAAATTTAGCTGATTTCTAGACTAGGATATGTCCATTAATTAATTAAATTGTGGCTCCCAAAAATCCAGAATTATCCTACAACTACATGCAAAGAAATGGTCAAAAGGTTGATGAGTTGGCAATTAAATTGGTCTAGCAACTATGGGGGCCGAAAATTGCAATAAAATGAAGGGGAAATATTGTTATCTAGTCAACTAATATCCTTGAAAGCCTTACTAATCCTTTAAGTTAATTTAGTGAGCTAACCCATTAATTTAATAACTTAAATGAGTTCATTCTTAATCACCTCAAATAATTAAATTAAAATCCTCAACTAACTTAAATATTCCTTAACACTTCTTTTTAACTTAAATGAACTTACTGTGCTAGCTAAATTAACTTCTGGAATATTTCTCAAATCTTAAATTCTATCTCAAAACTCCAACTCCAGTCCGGCCCACTGAAATAACTGAAATGCTAAAAATCAAAACTGCTGAACTGAAATAATAAATAATTAACTTCAAACAAATGCATTTAAAATAATCTGCAATGAAGTCAATTAAATTTAAAAATCTAGAATTATGCATGGCTTATACGTCTACTGATTTACGGGTTCTACAATCCTTCCCCCCTTAAATAAATTTCGTCCTCGAAATTAGAACTCACCGAATAACTCAGGGTATCGACTTCTCATCTCCGGCTCAGACTCCCACGTAGCTTCCTCCTCTGAATGGTTGAGCCATTTGACTTTGACTCGCTTAACCAACTTGTTCCGAAGTTTCTTCTCCTGTCTGTCTAGGATCTGCACGGGTCTCTCCTCATAAGATAAGTTCGGAGTAAGCTGCAACGGCTCGAAATTCAGCACATGCGAAGGATTTGCCATATACTTCCTCAGCATGGAAACGTGAAAGACATTGTGTACTCCGGCCAGATTTGGCGGAAGAGCCACACGATACGCTAGCGTCCCAACTCTGTCGAGGATCTCAAACGGTCCAATGAATCTCGGACTGAGCTTCCCTTTCTTGCCAAATCTCATGACACCCTTCATAGGTGCCACTTTCACGAAGACATGATCGCCCACTGCAAACTCTAACTCTCTCCTCCGCTGATCGGCATAACTCTTCTGTCGGCTCTGGGCAGTCCTCATCCTATCACGGATCTTGACTACTACATCTGCTGCCTGCTGAACCATCTCTGGACCCAACTCTGCTCTCTCTCCTACTTCATCCCAATGAACAGGAGATCTACACTTGCGGCCATACAGTGCTTCATACGGAGCCATACCTATGGACGACTGGAAACTGTTGTTATAGGTGAACTCTACCAATGGTAAGTTCGACTCCCAACTCCCAGAGAAATCAATGACGCAAGCACGGAGAAGATCCTCTAAGATCTGAATAACTCGCTCCGACTGTCCATCTGTCTGCGGATGGAAAGCTGTGCTAAACAGCAACTTCGTACCCAAAGTCGAATGCAAACTCTTCCAAAACGAGGAAGTGAATCTGGGATCTCTGTCGGATACGATAGAAACTGGAATACCGTGGAGGTCGGACTATCTCTCGGATATACAGCTCTGCATACTGAACCATGGTGAAAGTCATCTTAATAGGCAAGAAGTGCGCTGATTTGGTAAGACGATCTACAATCACCCAGATAGCATTCGATCCTCTGGCTGACCTCGGCAATCCGGTCAACAAAGTCCATGGTAATGTTCTCCCACTTCCACTCGGGAATAGGAAGAGGCTTGAGCAAACCTGCTGGTCCTCTGATGCTCGGCCTTCACTAACTGGCAAGTCAGGCACTCGGATACAAAACGCCTGATGTCCCTTCTTCATTCCTGGCCACCAATACAATAGCTGCAGATCTTTGTACATCTTCGTACTCCCAGGGGTGAATGAGTACGGGGACGTATGGGCCCTCTGATAAGATGTCTGCTCGGATAGAATCACTGCTTGGGAACCCATATCCTATCTCGGTATCTCACAATACCGTCGCTGACTGAATACAAAAACTGCCCTTAGCTTCATCTCTCTTCTTCCACTGTGCCAACTGCTCATCTGCTGCCTGACCGCTGCGAATACGGTCAATAAGAGAGGACTGGATAGTCAAGGTAGATAACGAGGAACTGCTACCTTGAGGGTAAGTCTCAAGATCAAACCTCGCATCTTCAATCTGGAGAGGTTTCTGCATCGTCAAATGAGCCATCACTGCGACTTTCCTGCTCAAGCATCCGCAACTACATTAGCTTTACCCGGGTGGTAGCTAATGTCACAATCGTAGTCTTTCACAAGCTCCAACCAAACGTCTCTGACGCATGTTCAGCTCCTTCTGCGTAAAGAAATACTTGAGGCTCTTATGGTCGGTAAAGATCTGGCACTTCTTCCCCATACAGATAGTGCCTCCAAATCTTCAAAGCAAAAACTACGGCCGCTAACTCCAGATCATGGGTGGGGTAGTTCTTCTCGTGGATTTTCAGCTGTCGAGAAGCATACGCTATCACTCTCCCATGCTGCATCAAAAACTGCACCTAAACCAAGCTTCGAAGCATCGGTATAAAAGAACAAACTCGCCAGGATCCTGACGGTACAGCCAAAACGGGTTGCTGAGATAAGAGCTTGCTTCAAAGTATCGAAGCTCTTCTGACACTCCTCGCTCCACACAAACTTTACATTTTTCTTGGTCAGTGCTGTGAGTGGAACGGCAATGGAGGAGAATCCCTGGATGAATTTCCTGTAATATCCTGCTAGCCCAAGGAAACTGCGGATCTCGGATGCATTCTGAGGCACAACCCAATCTCTGACTGCTGCACTTTCGCCGGGTCTACCTCAATGCCACTGCTAGAAACAATGTGGCCCAAGAACGCCACCTTCTCTAACCAGAATTCGCACTTACTGAACTTTGCGAATAGTTTATGTTTCTGCAATGTCTGCAACACTATGGTCAGATGCCTGCTGTGCTCCTCCCGATTCTTGGAGTAGACGAGAATGTCATCTATGACCACTATCACAAACTGGTCGAGGTACGGCTGAAATACGCGATTCATCAGATCCATGAAGATTGCTGGCGCATTCGTCAGACCGAACGGCATCACTAGGAACTCGTAGTGGCCATAACGAGTCCTGAAAGCTGTCTTCGAGACATCAGCATCTCTCACCCTCAACTGGGTGATACGGAACGCAGATCTATCTTGGAGAAAATCGAAGCTCCCTGCAACTGGTCAAACAGATCCTCAATCCTCGGCAAGTGGGTATTTATTCTTCACTGTACCCTGTTCAACTCCCGGTAGTCAATGCAAAGCCTCATCGAGCCATCCTTCTTTTTAACGAATAAGACTGGCGCGCCCCATGGAGAAAAGCTCGGGCGAATGAACTCCTTGTCGAGAAGTTCCTGGATCTGCTTCTTAAGCTCTGCCATCTCTGTCGGTGCTAGACGGTACGGTGCTTTGGATATCGGAGCCGTACCTGGCATAAGCTCAATGGAAAAACTCCACCTCTCTCTCTGGTTGCATACCAGAGACGTCTTCGGGAAAAAACGTCTAAGAAATCTCTAACAATCGGAACATCTGAGGCTGACTGGCTGGGTTCATCGGGGACAGATAAAAAGGTTGCTAGAAATGCCCGACACCCTCTATGCATGAGCTTCCTAGCCTGAACATAAGGAATAATGCGCGGTAAGGAAAAGTACCTGTCCGGCTCAAATAAGAACTGCTCCATTCCAGGCGGTCGGACAAGAACGGATCTCCGCTGGAAGTCTATCAACACTCTGTTCCTCAATAGCCAGTCCATCCCTAGGATGATGTCAAATTCCGGCATCGGTAGCACAATCAGATCCGCATAAAACAAGATTACCGTGCAACTCAAGGTCTATATCTCGGATAACATTGGTAGCTGCCATCTCCTCTCCTGACGGCAACACTACTGAAAAGGCTGTATCTAGCCCAATGGTCTGGATCTTGAGAAAGTTTGCAAAGACCTCCGAAATAAATGAGTGAGTGGCCCCTGCATCTATCAAGGCCTTGGTAGCGGAACCAGATATAAAAATTCTCCCTGAAAGAGCGGAGCTCTAAGTTGAATCCCACTACAAGATCTAAACTTATAGACATGCAAAGGTCTAGGTTCCTCTAGCTTAATTCCTCTAAATAAATCTGAGTAGAGCATGCAATCCTATAACAGTTCTAAGTTCAAATCTAAATCCCGATTCCCAAATGCGGAACTTCGAAGAATAACTTAAAGTTTAAAGGTACCTGTCAACAACATAGTCTCCGGGTTGGCTTCCGCGGCATGGAGAGCAAAAACTCTGCCTTGGGTAGGCAGATTCCTCTGAGGGCACTGCAGCAACATGTGGTCTGGACTGCCACACTTAAAACACTTTCCTGAGCCAGCCATCCATGCTCCAGGATGGCGACGTGAGCACCTGGGACAGACTGGGTGCTCCTGAGGTCCTCGGGGCTGGGCGTCCCCGCTGCTGCTGCTGCTGCTGCTGGCCTCTGTTCCTGGGCGGTCCATGAAAAGGCCTCTTATTCTGCTGCTGATGCTGAAGAGGAGGAGGGCGGTGCGGTGCCTGGACTGGGCGCTTGCCCTGGCGATCCCTCTCGATATCCCGCAGATCCTGTTCTGCGGCTAAGGCCTTGGAGACGGCAACCTCATAAGTAGCAGGGTCAGATACCCTAACATCCCGGCGCAAGATCGGCCGTAAACCACCAGGAAGTGCATCAGCTTGGCTTTGGCTCATTCGCTATCAGGGGCACAAAGTGACAGCCCCTCTCGAACTACGGATAAACTCCGTAACCGACATATCCCCTTGTCTCAGGCTCATGAACTCGGTGGTCAGCCTGGTGCGAACCTCCTCAGCAAAATACTTGGAGTAGAAAACCTCCGTAAACGGGTCCAAGAAAGTGTAGCCAATGTAAGGGCTACCGAAGCTCCTTCCCACCATAAGCGGGCGTCTCCAGGAACAAGTAGGTGGCACATCGGACTCGGTCTGCGTCCCCAGCTCCATAAAATCGAAGATAACCTCGAGAGATTTGATCCATCCCTCGGCAACCATGGGGTCAGATGCCCCAGAGAATTCCTTCGGGCGCATCTTCATGAATCGCTCATACACTGCCTCGGGCCCTGTCGGCCTGGCTGCGGCTGCGGCTACGGCTGCGGCATTGCCCCCCGCAAACTGTGCGAAGAACTGTGCCATCCCAGCTAACATCTGGGCACTCATGTCCGGTGGGGGCGGTGGAGGAGGTGGTAGGTCTCCCTCTGGTCTACGCTCCTCCCTGTCCTCTCGGCGAGGCTCCTCCTCTCTGTTGCGCTCTAAGATGCGTCTAGGGGGCATACTGTTCCAACATAACCCATACGTAACTAACATGCATAATTCCATAATTTATTTTAAATGAACTCTGAAATACTGAAAATCTGGAAGCATGCTGACAAATAATTCATGCTATAACTGAAATGCTGAACAAAATGCTGAACTGAAAAACTTACAGACCAAAGGCGTGGCTTCGTGAGCTTCTCGCGGTCAGTAGTAGTGAAACCCTATACAGAACCACCGCTCTGATACCAACTGTGAAGGACCTAAAACTCTTTTCTTGGAAATTTGCGGAAAATTAAAAATTTTCTTTTTAAAAGAACTTAAATGGCCTCATTCATAAAATCACTGGTGAATCAAGTTCAATATTTCAAAATATTGCAGCGGAAGAAAATCAAAGTTTTTGCCAACAACAACGATTTTAAAAATATCCAACAACTGATAAAAATTGTTTGCGAAGAAAATAACAACTGCTGCTCTGAGGTCCTCGGGTGCCACTACTGCCGACCCAAGCTAGCTCACTGGTCCCCGCCCTCGGCCCTGGCCTCATCAGTACCTACAACAATCAAGTCTAGTGAGCCTAAAGACTCAGCATGCATAAATCGCAGGTAACGAGTAAAAATCTGAATTTAAAATATGCATGTGATAAAATATCCTGTCCTGAGGCATACTGAAAATAATCTGTACTGAGCAATTATAATACGTGCATAACTGAACTGGAAGTCACTGTAAAATATTTGCTCCTTGGAGCCTGTACTGAAATATCTGATAAAATTTTCTGTTGAGATTATGTTTTACGCCTGTGGCCACTGCACTAAGCTGAACTGATCGGTAACTGGCTACCGGGGAGGCTGAAACTGATCTGAGCTGGCCGGTCACTGGCGACCGGGTGGTACCATACTGAACTGATCGGTCACTGGCGACCGTATAAAATAACACTCCCACATAGTGAATGAACCACAAGCCATATTGCATAAATCTCAAAAATAATCATTTTCTAATTAATGCACGTAAAATAATTAACTGGCATAATGAAAATTCCTGTAATTTTACCAACTGGATTGGATTGGATCGTTCCCAGGCTCGCTGCAACCTAACTGTGCCATGAAAAATATGCAATAGCTTAAACATGACCAACTATGCAATTTACGTTCAAAAGATGCGACTATGACGCCTAATGACTTCGCATTTAATCATGACTCGAGCCAACCTGAACCGACACTGAACCGACATATAGTCATGATTAAAATACGCTGAAAAATCATAAAATAATGTTCCTAAAATGATAGGGTCGAAATCTAGGTGGAATGGAGGCCAAAACACGAAACGCTCTTTCGAGAGTCAATTTGGCACATTGCACCGTAAATTCTCGTACGACCTCAAAAATGATCCAAATGACAAACGGTCAAAAACATGACCTTCCCAACTCAATGAGGCACTTGTCCAGTCCAAGGCCATGGGCTAAAAGCCAACCAAGAACTCAAACGACGCTTCTGAACAGCAGCATACTTGCTGTCAAAAATACAGCAGCTGCGCACTTGTTTTTCCTTGTGTCGTTTTGAGGCTACCGGCCATTGGGGCGTGAACCACCGACCAGAGACTCTTACCAACATCCCAAGGAATGATTTGAAACCATGGCTAAGGGCCCTAGGCCAGCCACAATCCGCATCACACCAAATCTTAACCGAAGGGTCCAACCGAGAGCAACGTGCATGCGTGTGTAGTGTTTATGCTATGATCGATGTCTTGCGTCGTTCCAGTGGCCATTTGATTGACCATGGCACGATCTAGACATCTAGGAGCATGATATGAACCGTGGCTAAGGGCCATAGGCCAACCAAGATCCACACCAAGCCACAAAAGAAACGAACCATATGCTGAAAAATGGAAGGGCCGAATGGGGAAAGGGGCTGTTCTTGTTGATTATTTAAAAACCGATGAGCCATGGACCAAGCACCAAAAGGGCAACTTAGTCACGTCTTAGACATGCTAGGGAAGTGATCCAACCATGGCTAAAGGCCCTTGGGGCAGCCAAGATCAGATCCACAACCCTTGACACAAAAACTGAAATTTCGAATCACATTTCTGCACTTATGGGGAACTTGCTGTCATTCTGAATTTCCAGCAAGCATGGGCTGGTTTGAATGGACCAACATGGTCCTAATGCATCCTACTACATGTATACAAGCCGCCTTGGGAGCCTGGAGTCGATCCAATACCTGAAACCATCAAACTCAGAAAAACGTGAAGCTTGTCAAGGGAAGGGCCGAAATTCTGCATGTGTGTTCCAAAATATTTTGACATGTATCTCGGTTTTTGCTTGCTAAACATGATCATGTACTGAAAAATAAATGATAATATGACTTGATTGAGGTTTGAAAGAAATCTAGACATGCCTGGTTTTCGTTTTGAAAGAAAACGAACGAAACAACGACGACGCGGCACGGAGGAGGTGGAGCGCTTCTCTTGCTCTTTCTAGTTCTCGATTTTTTTTCTTGCCTTCCCTCTAGCTAAGACTCACGATTTTTACACTGAAAATGGATCTGAATGGTGAGGTATTTCGGTGGAGAGGGAGAGGGATTGAGTGGTTATGAAGGTGAGGAGAAGGGTGCACAAAAATAGGATCATATCAAGACCAAGTCCACTCCCCTTTTGAATTTGAATTTGAATTGATATCAAATGAGTTGGTGGATGCTTCTAGGAGGTGGTGGCCGAAATTTTGCTTATTTTCTAGTCTAGGATATGTCCATTAATTAATTAAATTGTGCTCCCAAAAATCCTAGAATTATCCTACAACTTACATGCAAAGAAATGGTCAAAAGGTTGATGAGTTGGCAATTAAATTGTCTAGCAACTATGGGGGCCGAAAATTGCAATAAAATGAAGGGGAAATATTGTTATCTAGTCAACTAATAATCCTTGAAAGCCTTACTAATCCTTTAATTAATTTAGTGAGCTAACCCATTAATTTAATAACTTAAATGAGTTCATTTCTTAATCACCTCAAATAATTAAATTAAAATCCTCAACTAACTTAAATAATTCCTTAAACTTCTTTTTAACTTAAATGAACTTACTTGCTAGCTAAATTAACTTCTGGAAATATTTCTCAAATCTTAAATTCTATCTCAAAACTCCAACTCCAGTCCGGCCTCACTGAAATAACTGAAATGCTAAAAATCAAACTGCTGAACTGAAATAATAAATAATTAAATTCAAACAAATGCATTTAAAATAATCATGCAATGAAGTCAATTAAATTTAAAAATCTAGAATTATGCATGGCTTATACGTCTACTGATTTACGGGTTCTACAAGTAAGATCTTCTTTTAAAAACAAGGGTTGTAAATCTTCTTCCCGAAGCTTAGAACTATTACATATGGATATATTTGGTCGTATACCAGTCATGAGCTTAGGGGAAATGAAATACACCTTGGTGGTTGTAGATGATTTTTCAATATTTACTTGGGTTATATTTATCAAATTCAAAGACCAAACTGCTGCACAACTGATCAAGCTCTTTAAAAGGTTACTAAATGAAAAATCAGTTGGAATTGATAGAATCAGGTCTGATCGAGGAAATGAATTCATCAATCAAATTCTTTCAAATTTTTTAGAAAATACTGGAATTAAGCATGAGCTCTCAGCAGCTAGAATCCCTCAGCAAAATCGTGTAGCTGAGAGAAGAAATCGGACCCTTAAAGAAGCTGCTAGAACAATGCTTGCTGATTCTGGTATTTCTCAAAGGTTTTGGGCTGAAGCAGTAAAAACTGCGTGTTATACTCAGAACAGATCAATGATTAATAAGAATCATGTGAAAACACCATATGAGATCTGGCATGGAAGAAAAAGTATTTGGCTACAGATGTTTTATACTCGATAATGGTAAAATAATTTAAAAATTTTTATGTTAAATCTGCAGAGGAAATATTTCTTGGATATTCTTCAGTTAGCAAAGCATATAGAGTCTTCAATAAAAATTCGTTAAATGTTGAAGAATCGATCCATGTTGTTTTTGATGAAACTGTACTAACTGATAAGCTAACGGATCCAGTTGAGCTAGTTGATAGATTTACAGATATCAGCTTGGAGGATAATAATGAAGAAAAAAATCATATCAATCGAAACATCCTTCAAACACCTGAACCAGAAGTGTTAGATCAACTAGTGGAACAAGAAGCTGCTCCTGAAAATCAGTTGGTGGAGCCTATTGAAAATATTCAGATACCAACTGATGCAGCAGCAACTGAAACTGAAGAAAATACTCGGTTGGAAACTGAAGTAGTTGCAAACTTGGATGCAACTAATGCATAGTACAGATGGAAGAAATCACATCCTCCGGAATTGGTAATAGGCAATCCATCTGATCCGGTAAAAACTCGCAATCAAATACTTAATCTATTTATTCATTCAGCTTTTGTTTCCCAACTGGAACAAAAAAAACTGATGAAGCTCTTGCCGATCCTAACTGGATAAATGCTATGCAAGAAGAGTTAAATCAGTTTACCCATAACAATGTCTAGAATCTAGTTCCAAGACCAATTTAAAAAACTATTATAGGTACAAAATGGGTGTACAGGAACAAACTGAACGAAGATGGTTCAGTTATGCGCAACAAAGCAAGACTAGTAGCACAATGATACAGGTAAGAAGAATGAATTTATTACGATGAAACATATGTACCAGTTGCAAGACTGGAGGCAATCAGAATATTCCTTGCCTATGCATCATTCAAGAATTTTAAAGTCTACCAGATGGACGTAAATAGTGCATTCCTGAATGGTCAATTGCAAGAAGAATTCTATGTTGAACAACCTCCAGGTTTTATCAATCATCATTTTCCTGATCATGTTTACCATTTGAACAAAGCCTTATATGACCTTAAACAAGCTCCAAGAGCTTGGTGTGAAACTCTTTCAAAATTTCTAACTGATCACGATTTTTCGGTTGGATCAATTGATAAGACGTTGTTCAAATTCTCTAAGAATGATCATATTTTACTTGTTCAAATTTATGTTGAGGACATTATATTTGGGTCAACTAACCCCAAATTATGCGAGAAATTTGCTAAGATGATGCAGGATAAATTTGAAACGAGCATGATGGGTGAACTGACATTTTTTCCTTGGACTGCAAGTGAAGCAATTGGAGATTGGTATTTTTATCAGTCAAACTAAATACCCGAATGAGTTGCTCAAGAAATTTGGCATGGAATCATGTTCAGCTGTAAGTACTCCCATGAGTTCAATAGTAAAACTGGACACTGATCAAGGGGGAATATCAGTTGAGACGACACTCTATAGAGGTTTAATAGGTTCATTATTATAACTAACTGCTATTCGTCCTGATATTGTATTCGCTGTCTGTATGTGTGCTATATTTCAATCAAACCCTAAGCAATCGCATTTCCCAGGTGCCAAACGTATTTTAAAATATCTTAAAGGCACGCCAAACGTTGGGTTATGGTACTCTAAAGACCCATCTTTCAATTTAGTTGGATATTCAGATGCAGATTATGCCGGATGTAAGCTTGATCGTAAAAATACAAGTGGATCATGTCAGTTTTTAGGAGACAGACTGATCTCTTGGTTCAGCAAGAAGCAGACATCCATAGCTACTTCCACAACTGAAGCAGAATATCTTGCTGCTGGAAGCTGCTGTGCTCAACTGCTCCGGATCCAACAAGAACTGAAAGATTACGGAGTTACTGCCAAAGAATCACCAATATTTTGTGACAATACTAGCACGATTGCTATCACTTACAACCCAGTTCTTCACTCAAGGACCAAGCACATAGATGTCAGGCATCACTTCATGAGAGATCATGCCCTGAAGAAAGCCATCAGACTGGAGTATGTTTCAACTGAATAACAACCAGCTGACATCTTCACCAAACCACTGCCCGAGACTAAGTTTTCTTACGTTCGCAATATACTTGGTTTAATTGATTTAACTTGATTATATCATGGTTATTACCATTTTTTTGTCGTAACCGAGACTTTTATCTTCTGTTAATTACTCACTCAGTTAGTTGCCAGTTAATAACATTTCAGTTGAATTATTTTCAGTTGCATGTTATTCGTCTAACACTTGTTTGTATGCAGAAAAGTAAAAGACAACGATAAAATGATTAAACATTTTATTTATTATAAACGGATCGTACATTGGTGATTTCTTTCTTAACAGCAGACCTCCATGAGGTCAACCAACCGTTTTAAAACCCTTGTGGTAGTCTGCAGGAAGCCCTCTGAAATACTTATGTGTTTCAGAGTCCGCTTCTCCTTTTTAAGCATCAGCAGGTAGACACTTTAATCTGTGAAGATGTCCACCTCAACAGCAACGCTTAAACGCCAGCGATATTTCTTCATTTGTGTCACTCGTTTGGGGTGGCAACTGCTCCTCCTGCTGAAGGAACTGAAGATCTTGAAGCTTTTGCCAAAATCGGAGAATCTTGTAGAAGACTTCATCATCCATAGCAGTCTTCCTTGTCTCCAGCGCTGTATCCATGAACTCTTCGGCCATGTTTGGAACCTTAGAACTGCTTGCACCTGCCATTATATCTCTTGGATTATTTATTTGCTAATGTGTTAAGACTAACCTAGTTATTCTTATTTATAACCCAGGTTCAAAGCAACTAAAGGGACGCAATCATTACACTCGACGTTCATCTTCTGAAACATAAGATTTATTATGTCACTTTATTTGTCGTTTAAACTTTCGTAATTTAAACATGCATTTATTAAGGGGGCATATCAGTTTTAAGAGGTTAACTGAGAAGACAGTAGTTAGTAAATTTTCATCTGAAATGATTCAGTCTAACAACTGATCCTTCAGCTGATAATTTAACTAATCTTCTCATATAACTTAACTAATTAATCGTATCTTATTCCAAATTAAGTGACGTGACTGTTATTTTTCGCATTAAATGATAAACAATGTTTTAAAACGTGGACCCACTTGAACCATTTAAAATTGTACACACTTTTGTAGCACACGTACACATGTTGTTTCAAATTTCCGTGGACTGACACGTGTCCAGAAATTGTACAGTCACTTACATATGTATCTTTCCTCGCTCCAATTCAGTTCTTCCTTACGCGAACATTACTCTTCAGAGCAAATTCATACTCAGAGCTTTTACCTTGCAAAATTTCAGGTTTTCCAACTCTCAAAAAATGGCAAACCAAGTTCCCGCACATATTCTGAATGCTATGGCTGTCAACTTTGAATATGTTCTATCAGTCGATGATGTTGATGTCAAGAACATATTTCTGAAATTGGAAATAGCCGGCTTAAAGACATTTCTTGGACAATCCTCTCAGGAAATTTATCCACATGAGCTTCATGACTTCTATTCAACTGGTTACGTTACTGTTGATGGAAACGTCACTGCTACTATCAATGGTCAGTTGTTGATCATTTCTGAAGAATCTTTTGGCAAACTGTTTCAATTGCCTACTGACGGGCTTAACAATTTCTCTGAGGTGAAAACCTCTGATATTGAGGGAATGCAGTATCTTCTGTCAGCTAATGGTCAGAAAATCAAAGTTTCCGATCCCACGAAAGAGCTCAAGCCAGAATTCAACTGCTGGTGGATATTTCAGCCAAGGGGATACTAGCCAAGGCTGGTTCATTTGCTGCCCTTACTCTTGAAAAATTTCAAGTCATGACGGTGATCATGGCTGAGAAGAAGATGAACTTGAGGAATATTACTTTCACCATTCTGAGAAATATGCTTCAGTCAACGAAGCAATCACGGGGATATGCCGTGCAAATCAGTTTTCTACTAAAGATGAAGGGGCTCGTGGGTGATACTGCTGAAAAATCATTCAAGTTCAAAGTTTTCAATACTAAGAATGTCCCACCAACAAAGATCAAATTGGACAGCAGGAGTCAAAGTTCCTATGACTCATATTATTTGCCCTACTATTCTTCCTCATGTACGACCTAAAGGAGTTGTAATTCGGGAACTGGTGGATACTACTCACTCAGGATTGAGCATTTCTCATGTCCTTACCAATCAAAAAGGCAAAGGAAAATTAATCGAAGAGCCCAGGCCAACTAATGCCATTCACACTCACATTGACCTCATTTGGCAACAGGTCAATGCTTTTGCTGAGTCTCATCTGAAAACATTTGATGTGTGGGTTAGATTCAGAACTCATGTTTTTGCTAAACAGTTGAGGAGGAAGTCTCAACTGGAAAAATTCATTAAACTGGAAGCAGCAGTTTTCAAAGTTGTCAAAGCTGCTACCATTGTTCAGGCACTAGATAGAAAAAAGTATTTCTTTGATCAAATAAGAGCCACGAAGTTGTATCAACTGCTTGATAAACTGAAGAGCAATTACAAACCAACCAGTCCAACTGATTACAATGACAGAACCGTGTTTACTCAGTTGGACATGGATCTTATCACGTTACAAATGGAGATAAAACAATGGGAACAAGATCAAGAGTTGGTAATTCAAGCAAATCCCACAGAATCTTCAGAAGAGGAAGCAGAAACTTTATCTCAGAACAGAAAGCCATCCAAAGAACCGCCTACTACTTCAACTGAGCCAGTCAAGGATGTGCCTCAACCATCTTCTGCTACTGATCCTCTCATTTACACTGATGTTGAATTATCTCTGGCAAATATCAATGAAATTATTCAATCAGTCGCCACAGAATTTCAACCCAATGTGTCTTCACCTAATCCAGCAGCTGTAGAGGCTACATTTAATACAACAGAGGAACCAGTTCAGTCCTTCATCCCAACTAAACAATAAGTTCCACCTAAAGAGCAGGTTCAGTCATCTGTCATGACTGAACAGGTAATTGCTGAAACAATGGAAATTTAGCAGTGCTTAACTGAAGAACCTGCCGAGAAGGAATCTTTTGAAGAAACTGAGCAGTCGGTTCAGTCAATTGTTATGACTGAACAGGCAATTATTGAACCAATTGAAGAAGCTCAGCTGCACTCAGCTATAACTGAATAAGTGCCAGCTGACGAACCAGTTATTCAAACAACTGAAGAATCACTTCAATAGGAAGTCCGTGTAGAAGATGCTCCAGAAATGATACATGCAGAAATGGTAGTAACTGACAGGACTCTGGTGATCTTTGATCAAGCTACCTGAGAACATGAACCAGAAACATCTGGACCTTTATCTCCTCATCCCTCAATAGATATTGATTCAGTTATTGAAGAGATTCAGGTCATCCAGCACAACCTGTCAGATATGATAACCGACATTTCAGACATCCAATCTACTCAGCTTGCTCATATTCTAAAGATGAATTCTTCCAATGAATTCAATTCTGAGAGACTGAAGAATATTCAAGCTACTGTGCACTCTCTCTCATTTACAATGGAAGAAATCAAAAAGAACAGAGGTATAACTGAAAGTCTTTCCGTAACTCAAAATGTTATTGGAAAACGAGTTGAATTTTTGGAGACAACTGTTTCCAGAAAGATAGACTTGCTTCAAACTACTATGCTCAATGCTGTTTCAGACGTATCCACTACTATTAAATTCTTATCAACCGATGTTCGAAGATTATCTAACAAGATGGATGAGTTTGACAAAAAGGGGGAAGAGATTCTAAAGCTAAAGATCAACTAGATCAACAGCACATCAAGAAACTATTAGTAGTTGATTGATTCAGTTTTAGCATATTTTTGAAGTTTAAGCAGATTTTTTAAGACTACTGAAGATTATTGTACTCTTTCATTCCTTAAACAAATCTGTACACTGAGAGAGTTATCTATAAAGAAGATCAGTTGTTCAAACATCTTATTTTATCTACAATGAGCTCAGTTGATCAGTTATTATTTGCTTAGTTTTGTCAAACACCAAAAAGGGGAAAATTGTTGGAAACTAAGTTTCGGATGTTTGACAAACTGAAAGGCTATCGTACGCCCCCAACTGAATCCAGCAACTGAACTATCTAACCAACTGATCTACGTAACTGGACGCGCAGTCAACTGACTGCAGTTGAAAATTTTATCAGCTTCTACCTTTCAGCTGATCCTTCAGCTGTACACGTCGTCAGTTGAAAAGGACATTCAACCGATAATAGTACAAAGCAGACTGTAACTCGTAGTGGAACGCCACATTTCAGAGACTACAGTGTACAAATGTCAGAAGTATACTGACGTGGCAATCAACGGATACAAATATTCAAATTATATTTAATGTTACCGTTGAAAGGAGGCCTATAAATAGGCGATAATAGCAGTTGAGAAATAGCGCTTATCAATACGATTCATCTATCCTCTCAAGCTTGTTATTATTCTGCTAGATTTATTACTCTCATTTGAAATTAAAAAAAGCTCACAGTTATTAGAAATATTCGTAGCATTTGAGGCTACTTTTCAAACTTACTAGCACAAACTATTCGTGCTAAATCCAGTTGAATAACTGTGAAAATTGTTGTTAACTAAGAGTTTCAGTTTTGGCAGTGTTATGTCCAAACTGAAGTGAGTCTGTACAAGTTTTGTATTGATCAAAGTCTTTTAGTGCATATCCTATCCTTGTGATAGAAGGGGTGACGTAGGAGTTATTCAATCTCCGAACATCCATAAATCCTTGCGTTTTTATTTCAGTCATTTATTCTATCTTTCAGTTAGTTTATTTCCGCAACTATATTTAGTTAAACTGATTGTCATCGACTGACAAGATTCCTAAGTTTCAGTTTATCACAAAACTGATACTTCATTCGAAAAAGTTATAAAAATCGTGAGTGTTTATTCAACCCCCCCTTCTAAACACTTTTCTACCTATTAACCGATCTTATCATAATCCTTTCAATGTACATATTCATACAAAGAATGAAAGAAAGAAATAATCTTCTATTTCTTCTTGATGATCTTCGAAGATTTTTCTGGCTGATCCTTTCCTCCTTGTTCTTGTTCTTCCCCCTTTTTGTCAAACTCATCAACCTTTTTCGATAAAGTCCGCACATCTGAGTTGAGATTAGACACCGCATTTAATAAAATATCTTGCAGTAAATCCATTCTTTTGGACATAGTGATTTCCAGAAAGTCAAGGCATCTTGTAACCAAAGCTTGAGTCTGGAAATGAGCTTCAGCTAACACTCTGTCTTTCCGAAGTTCGTCCATTTGAAGGAATAATGAAGTGACATCCTTTGAATTTGCTGCAATTTTCCCATGGTATTGTCCTTTATAGAATCAAACCTCATAGTGTGCAAGAATTGGGTTGGCTTGATATCTGAAATGGAAGACACTATATCGACGAGGTTGGTCTGAATCGCCTGAATTTCTTCGAACAACGATTCAGTTGCTATCGAGATGTCAGGAGACATGGCTCCAGAGGTTTCTGGTTCCTGCTCTCTGTTCTGTTGATCGAAGAACTCCAGGGCCCCATCTGATGTTTCAGTTGTAGGATTGACCATTTCAGAAATATCTTCTGGTAGAACTGCCTGTTGAGGCTATGGAGGAGAAGAAGTTGGATCAGCAGCAGAGTCCGAAAGTGCTTCAGGTGGAAGATCGGTTGAAATAGCAGTTGTTCTTGAGCTGGTTGCTCAGCTGATGCTTCAGTTGTCTGAGCAGTTGAAATAGTAGAAGGCTGTTCAGTTGGCACTTCTGCAAATAAAATATGTTCAATCATAGCAGATGACTGAACTGCTTCTTCAGTTCTCAACACTTCCTGTTCAGTTGTGGAATCAATTGAACTGGCTCTTCAGTTGGTTGATCTTGGGCTTGAAAAACTGGTTCTTCAGTTGCGAACAACTCTTCAACTGCTTCGGTAGAGGATAGTTGAATATCAGAGGCAACTGATTTTATGACTTCATCAACATTTTCCAATGACAATTCATTGTCCTTGTAGAGTTCAGATCCAACAGTTGAGGACTGAGGAACAACAGTTGACTGGTGTGCATCCTTTGGAGAAAGATCAGTTACCTGTTCAGCAGAGCCAGTAACTGGGTCATTGGATGGATTTTCTGGTTGAGCTGATTGATCAGCCAGCTCATCTGATGAAAGTTCTTGGGAATTTTCTGGAATGATCAGTTCTTGATCCATTTCCCAATTCTTGATCGCCATTTGCAGAGATAACAGATCCGTGTCCAGTTGGTCATGAACTGCTTTGTTATTAAGAGCAGTTAGGCTGGTGGGATCATTATTCCGGCATAGCTGACCAATCATCTGACTAAGCTTCTTTGCCCGTACCTGATCAAAGAAATATTCTTTCTTTCCAGTGCTTGAACCACTGTAGTGGCTTTGACCAGTTTTAGAACAATTGTTTCCAAGGTAATGAATTTCTTTAAAATTGATTTCTTCTGCAACTGCCTGGTAAACACAATTACCTTCAGAGAATTCATTGACTTCCTTCCAGATAAGGTCAATGTGAGTTTGAATGGTGTTGGTTAGTCTGAGATCTTCAGTCATTTTTTCTTTGCCCTTTGAATCAATCAGAACATGAGAGATGCTTAGTCCTGACCTAGTTGAATCAACTTGTTCTCGAATCATTACTCCTTTAGGTCTTGCAGCTGGCAGAGAGGTTGGTCCGGAGATAGTGATGAGTGGAGCCTTAACTCCAACAGATTTCTTCTTATCACCAGATTCGGTGATAGTCTTCTTGAGAACAGCAGCTAGAGGTAACTGATCATCAGTTGACGTTCCAACTGGTATTGCTCTTAGTGGAGTAGCCTTGATTTGCCGTTCAGCTCCAGATTGAATAAGCCTGTCAGATAGGATGGTGTCCACATCCATCACTAGTTTTGTCTTCTGAGTCCTGGGCTTTTTGGATATCTTGGGAGACAGAGTCTTCTCAGAATCAGTCTCACTGACGATCAGTTTACGTTATGAGCCTTTTTGTGAATCTCCATTTGGGCTTTCTTAACTGATTTGGGAGCCCCCTGCATCCCAATCTCCTTTTTCACCTAGATTAATTTTTCTGGAGAGATATCCAGCTTGAGCTTCAGTAGCTGAACACTCTTAGCATTGAAAATCTTGAATTTTGATGATCTCTCAGATGAGTCACCCACTAAACCCTTGACTTTCAGCAGATAGCTTAGTTGTACGGAAAATCCCTTGGATTGCTTAGAAGACTGAAACATAATTTTCAGTAGGGTGAAGATGATTCCCTTCCAGTTCATCCTTTTTCCAGTCATGATGGCAGTCATGACTTGAAATTTCTCCAAAGTAAGTGTAGCAAATGATCCTGCCTTTGCTAAAAGCCCTTTGGCCACGATATCATCCAACAGTTGGATTTCCAGCTTCAGTTCCTTCTTTGGATCGAAAACTTTGATTTTCCGACCATCAGCCGACAGTTGAGTCTGCATTTCCTCAACATCAGAAGATTTGACCTCAGAGATGCTTGCTAGTCCATCAGTTGGCAGCTGAAAGAGGTTGCTGAAGGAGTCTTCATCTATCATCACCAGCTGATTGTTGACAGTAGTAGTGATATTTCCGTCAGCAGAAATGAAACCATTTACATAAAGATCTTGAAGCTTCTTAGGGTAGATTTCTTGGGAAGAAAGTCCCAGAAATGTCTTCAGTCCAGCATCTTCTATCTTAAGGAACATACTCTTGATAGCCTCGTCCTTAACAGTCAGGATTGAGATGAAGTCAATAGCCATAGCATTCAGCATGTGTGCGGGAACTTGATTTGCCATTTGAGAAGTTGATTTTCTACGTGAAAAAAAGCTTAGAGTATTGGTTTGCTCTGAGAATAAAATGCGCGTAAAAGAAGAAAATTGAATAGGAGCGGGGTATAGTATATATGTATGTGACTGTTCAAATTTTGGACACGTGTCAGTCCAAGAGAATTTGAATAAAAGCGTATGTACGTGTGATGAAAACGTGTGTAGAACATAAATGGATCACGTGTGTCCACGTTTCAAAATGCTATTCATTGAAAGACAACAATTAAATGCGTAATCAAACAGTCACATTACTTAATATAGAATATTATTCGATTAATCAGTTAACTTATTGAAGAAGATCAGTTAGGTCAGCAACTGAGTGACCGGTTATGAGCTAAATCATTTCAGTTAAGGACAAACTGAATATTGTCTTCTCAGTTAACCATTTAATTGATATTCCCCCTCAACAAATGTATAAAATTAAAAGAAGAGTAAGAGAAACTTAGTCTAGATCAGTTAAATCTATTTGGTAACTGATAACTCTTCATCTTCCGCTGTCTATAAATAAAATCATTGTTTATTCGATAATAACATCTAAACTCCGATGGATTGTGAAAGCAGTTCCAATGTCCCTCATCCTTCATGGACTCCTCATTGTTTTGAAATACTCAAGAAGGCTCTTGAGAAGTACGTCTTTTCAAAATTTATGTCCGTTTGGACTACGGTTCATGATTTCCAATCAATTCACAGTGGTGAGTTTCCTGCTACTGCTAAGCAGAGATCAATTGCAAGAAGGTATAAGAGACTTGCTGAAGTCGATCATATTTCCGAGCTTGTTAAGGATGATGTGATGATTCATCTGATGCTCATGAGGGAGTGGTACTTGCTTGAAAGTATATCTACTACAGAAGCCTTCAAGATTATTAAGAGTCATGATTTGACTAACTGGTTGACTGTTTGGCAAGATTCCACTGAGAGATAAATAAATCATGTAATTTGGTTTCGATTTTATCAGCAATAAAAATTTTGTTTCGATTCGTTGTTCTTTTCCTTTTCTGCAAATGAGCTAATATCAGTTGACGAACAATTAACTGACAATAACTAACTGAACAGTTAAAAAAAATGACAACTGATAATAACTAACTGAACAAGGAAACTGATAAGTGACTAACTGAGTGAACAACTACTGACACAATCAACAATAAAACTTTTATAATTAAGACAAGTCAATTAAACCAAGAATGTTGCGAAAATGAGAAAACTTAGTCTCTGGTAATGGTTTGGTGAAGATGTCAGCTGCTTGTTGTTCATTTGGCACATATTCCAGTCCGATTGCTTTCTTCAGAGCATGATCTCTGATGAAATGATGCCTGACATCAATGTGCTTAGTCCTGGAGTGAAGAACTGAATTGTATGTAATTGCAATCGTGCTTGTATTATCACAAAATATAGGAGATTCTTTTGCATAGACTCCATAATCTTTCAGTTGTTGCTGAATCCAGAGCAGTTGGGCACAACAGCTTCCAGCAGCAAGATATTCTGCTTTAGTTGTGGAAGTAGCTATGGGTGTTTGCTTCTTACTGAACCATGAGATCAGTCTATCTCCTAGAAACTGACAAGATCCACTGGTGCTTTTACGATCTAGCTTACATCCTGCATAATCTGCATTTAAATATCCAACTAAATTGAAAGAAGAGTCTTTAGCATACCATAATCCCACATTTTGTGTTCCTTTAAGATATTTTAAGATACGTTTGGCAGTTGAAAAATGCGATTGCTTAGGATTTGCCTAAAATCTAGCACACATACAAACAGCAAATACAATATCAGGACGACTAGTAGTTAGGTACAATAAGGAACTTATTAAACCTCTGTAGATTGTCGTCTCAACTGATATTCCCCCTTGATCATTGTAAAGTTTAACTGATGAACTCATGGGAGTACTTGCAGCTGAACATGTTTCCATGCCAAATTTCTTAAGCAATTCCTTCGTATATTTGATCTGACTAATAAAAACACCAGTTTCCAGTTGCTTCACTTGCAGAACGAGGAAAAATATCAGTTCATCCATCATACTCATCTCGAATTTGTCATGCATTAACTTGGCAAACTTCTCACATAATTTGGGATTAGTTGACCCAAAAATAATTTCATCAACATAAATTTGCACAAGTAAAATATGATCATTTTTAGAGAATTTGAACAAAGTCTTATCAACTGATCCAACACTAAAATCATGATCAGTTAGGAATTTTGAAAGTGTCTCATACCAAGCTCTTGGAGCTTGTTTGAGACCATAAAACACTTTGTTCAGATGATAGACATGATCAGAAAAAAGTGATTGATAAAACCTGGTGGTTGTTCAACATAAACTTATTCCTGCAACTGACCATTCAGAAAGACACTTTTCACGTCCATCTGGTAGACTTTAAAATTCTTGAATGATGCATAGGCAAGGAACATTCTGATTGCTTCCAGTCTTGCAAGTGGTGCATATGTTTCATCGTAGTCAATTCCTTCTTCTTGCCTGTATCATTGTGCCACAAGTCTTGCTTTGTTGCGTGCAACTGAACCATCTTCGTTCGATTTTCTTCTAATACCCATGTTGTACCTATAACAGTTTTACGAACTGGTTTTGGAACTAAGTTCCACACATTATTATGGGTAAACTGATTGAGCTCTTCTTGCATTGCATTTATCCAGTTAGGATCAGCAAGAGCTTCATCAGTTTTCTTCGGTTCTAGTTGTGAAACAAAAGCTGAATGAATAAATAAATTAAGCATTTGTTTTCTAGTTTTTACCGGATCAGATGGATTACCTATCACTAATTCTGGATGATGTGATTTCTTCCATCTGAGCTCAGTATTTGTTGCGTCCATAACAGCAACTGCTTCAGTTGGCAACTGAATGCTTTCTTCAGTTTCAATTGGAGCTGTATCAGTTGGTAACTGAATATTATCAACATGCTCCACCAACTGATTATCAAAAACAACTTCCTGTTCAACTGATTGATCCAGTACTTCTGGTTCAGGTGTTTGAAGGATGTTTCGATTGATATGATTCTCTTCATCATTATCATCCTCCAAACTGATATCTGTAAATCGATCAACTAGCTCAACTAGATCAGTTGGCTTATCAGTTAGCACAGATTCATCAAATACAACATGTATTGATTCTTCAACATTTAAAGAGATTTTATTAAAAAATTTATAAGCTTTACTCACTAAATAATATCCAAGAAATATTCCCTCTGCAGATTTAGCATCAAAGGCTTTTAAATGATTTTTGCCATTGACAAGAATAAAACATCTGCAGCCGAATATTTTGAAATAGGAAACCACACTTTTGCATCCATGCCAGATTTCATAAGTTGTTTTCAAATGATTCTTATTAATCATTGATCTGTTCTGAGTGTAACATGCAGTGTTTACTGTTTCTGCCTAAAACCTTTGAGAAATACCTGAATCAGCAAGCATTGTTCTAGCAGCTTCTTTAAGGGTCCTATTTATTCTCTCAGCTACACCATTTTGCTGAGGAGTTCTTGCTGCTGAGAGGTCATGTTTGATTCCAGCATTTTCTGAAAATTTTGAAATATTTTGATTGATAAATTCAGTCCCGAGAATTTGATTATCGTAATCTGAAATGATTTAGGGATAAATTGATGTGATTTTAGACGGAAAGGATCGGACCGGAAAAAACGAGAAAGAACACGACAAATGTGCGAGGACAGTACACCTCGCGCATATGTGCGACACAGATGAGCGCATATGCGCGAGATGGGCAGAACACCTCGCGCATATGCGCGAAGAGTGGGCGCGCATATGCGCTAGTTGTGTGGTAAGAATTGTGCGTGACCAAAAGGTCTCGCGCATATACGCGGCTTGTGTGCGCGCATATGCGCGAGTAGTCCAGTAGCTAAGTTCCGGATAGAACTTCCGGCGCATATGCACGGGGCTTAGGCGCGCATATGCGCGCGGCATGCAAAACGAAAACAAGCCACTTGTCCCTACGAGCATCTAAGGGATTATTTGGAAGAAAACGCTGATCTCCCTTAGGCCTTATCCAACAACACTCATAGCAGTGGATCTCCAAGTGAGCCGTCCCAGGAAGAACCCATGGTGATTGTTGTTGGATCTGAATCATCCAAGGAAAAGAGTGTAATGGATGAAATATGGTTCTCGTTGCATATAACCAGATTATAAATCCATATGTGCCAGAATGGGAGGCTACAAAAGAGGAGGTGGGAAAGAGTACGGTAGGAGATAAGAGTCCTATTTCAGATTCTCTGAATGTGAACCAGTCAAGTAAGGTGAAGTGAAAACGCAGGGCACGGGGTAAACAGGGGGGGATTTCAGAGACTCCTTCGGTCGAGGTTGCAATGAAACGTCCCGGGACAAGCAGACCAGCCCCTCAGATCGGATGAAAAGGGCAAAATGCGCAGAAGCTTTTAGCAGTGAAATTTCTATTTCATCGGCGGTGGCTGCGGTGCAGTCCTACCGCTCTCCATGAGTTGCTTGGTTTGGAATGCATAGGGGCTTGAGAACCAACGCGCACTCCATGATCTTAGGCATGTAATCGCCAAAAGAAACCCACAGTTATATTTCTTTGTGAAACTAAATTGTTGGCTTCTCAATGTCGTAACTGGAGTAATCGTTTCGCTTTTTCTGGTACTTTTTGTTGTGGATCGTGATTGGATTTTTGGGGGTCTTGTGCTTTTGTGGCGAGATCCTTTTGAAGTTATTATTCATTGTTATTCGGCGGGGTAAATTGATTGTGCTGTTACGTATGATCGGGAACAATGGTGATTTACGGGGTTTTACGGAAATCCAGTGTTGGCTCTTCGAATGTCTTCGGGGCATCTTCTGAGACAACTTACTGGAATCCATGAACTTAAGAATCTCTCGTGAATTTTCGGAGGCCACTCTGATGAAATTTTATTTGATTTTGAAAAATTAAGAGGTGTTAGACCTATGGCACATATGAAGGCTTTTTCGGACGTTATTGAAGATAGTGGACTTAAGGATTTAATGTGCAAAGGAGATTGATTTACTTGGTTCAAAAAAAGACAGGGAGATGATCTTATTTTTACCTATCTTGATCTGTTTATATGCAATTATGAATGGCGGCTGATCTTCCTGTCGGCAGAAATATGTGGCCGATAAGCATTGAAAGAGATGTGCCAAAGAACATTTTGAACACATTTCGTTCGGCAACTGATTTCCTGAAAGTGCTGACGAAGGGTTCACTTCAATGCATCCAACTCTCGAGTCTTTTATTAGTTTATAGCATTTGAGTGCTTAGTTTTATAATATTTATGAGGTGTTAGTTCTCCTGTATTGAAAGATTGTGTGTTTCTCTTTGGAATCACAATAAGTGGTTGTGGGGACCCGGACGCTAATCATCTTCTTAATCATCTTTGGGATTTAATTATCAATTAATTATATAATAAACAGGGTCTAAAATTTTTTTTTAAAATACAAAGCGGAAACGTAATGTAATTCAATTCAGATTACATACTAAACATAAACATACAAATCTTGTATTGTCTACAAGAATTCAACTAGGTTCAACTATATATCAGTGCTGAATCCTAAGTTGATTCGAAGCCCGGATCTTCACGCTATCTAGTCCAGCCTCGTTCTCTTCTTGACCCTGATCCTATCTCACCTGTTGCCATGCACACATACAAACAAGACAACAGCCGGATAACTCCGGTGAGAATTACATTCTCAGTATAAATCATGTATACATGCAATCATATAAACAATATAAAAGCATATAACAGATATGTCTAACATGTATTCAAATCAGAATATAAATCCATATCAAGAATAAATCCTATTCTAAACATGTACCATCATCAGGAACATAAATCGATATGTACCATACTCAGGAACATAATCAACATAAATCAATATAAATTGTCAATTAGACTCATGACTCCAGATTTAAGACTAGACTCAATCCTAGTCTAGGGATCCCGGTTTCCAGAAGTTAGCATTCCCATATCGACCAACAGTAATAGAAAAGACTCCAGTTCTATCCACGTCGATAGGGTATCGATCACCAGTAATAGAAGAAATACCAATTCTATCTACATCGATATGGTATCGATCACCAGTAATAGAAGAAGCTCGTATTCTATCCACATCGGTATAGTATCGATCATCAGTAATAGAAAGAACTCCGATTCTATCCACATCGATATGATATCGACCATCAGTAATAGAAGAAGTTATGATTCTATCCACATCGATACGGTACCGACCACCAGTAATAGAAGAAGCTCCGATTCTATCCACATCGATATAATATCGATCATCAGTAATAGAAGAAGTTATAATTCTATCCACATCGATAGCCAAACATCCGGTGACAGACTTTGGCACTATCGTCAATACACTATCTTGTGACATCGTGCAATGTGCCCGTGGCGATCCCGCCACTATCCGGCACTTCTGTCACAAAATTACTCGTCTAATACCTGCTATCTATAAATCAAGAGAACAAGTACGTCAATCACATCAATGCAAATATCAATGCAATAAAGTAAAGTATGTGATTTAGGGAAACTCGAGCCAAACCTCACTCGAGTTGTGCAATCCCAACTCAACATTAATTTATACCTTTATCTTCTCGGTCCGACGAAGACGAAGTATTGAAGTCAACTCTGTCCATACCCAATGTCCAGTTGTAGCCTACGTCGTTAGGAACTCGGTACTGAAGTCGGATTTAAAATCAGATCAGCGGATCTTTCACAATCCTACATTTACGATCAAAGAATTGAAAATTCCTCAAGCTTTCCCTCGGTTTCCTTTTCTTCCTCTGAATCAATTTGTGTAATGTATATATATATATATACACACACGTTGCACTCCAAGAGACCAAATGTCGATTTTTCGTGATGCATGCCTGGCGCATATGCGCGCCCAAGTCCCGCGCATATGCGCCGAACGTTCTGTCCGAACTTACAGCAAGTCGCATATATGCGCGACGTCCTTCCGCGCATGTGCGCGACATTCTCTGGACTCGAGTCGTACCGATACACCTCCTCGCGCATATGCGCGCCCTATCTCGCGCATATGCGCGAGGTCCTCTGCCTTCGCCATGAGCTGCTCGCGCATATGCGCGTCTTTCTTCGCGCATGTGCGCGCAAGGTTCTCTCTTCCTCGCGCATGTGCGCCCATACACGTCGCGCATATGCGCCGAACTCTTCTTGCACAAAATGTCAATTATTCTTTCGGCTCTCCCGGTCTGATCCGTTTCATCCATAATCATCTCAATTAATAGATAAATCATTTCAGATTAATCTCGGATTACGGTAATAAAATCACGGGCCTTACAATGGTTGTAGACCATAAAAATATTATAATGGAATTCTTTTCATCTTACTCGTTGTTTTTACCCTAACAATTTTTCATTTTCATATTTATTATCTCAAATTGTCGTACGTGGGACCAACACTTCCCATTGGCAAAGGATGAGATCTTGGCATTTTTTGAGGTCCGATCACAGACCGATCTCTTTGATATTGTCTAAAGCCCCTAACATCAAGATGGCCACGTCTCTGAACGTTTTTTGTTTGAGAGCATAAATGAGTGCTAGAATAGGATTTTTCAGATATTGTCCATAGGAGTTGGTAAAGTTTGGATACGAATACCAACCTATCTGGCAAGCTTTCTCATTGCCTAGGGGAGTTAAAAGCTTGGTCAGGTAACTATTTCAACCAACTGGGAAGAAAAATTAAATCTTTTCGAAAGGAGCTGAACAGTTAGATGAGCTCTCATAATAACAGATACAATTATGATCGGATTCAAACGATGGAAAGAGAGATTGTAAAGCTGCCCGGGAAAGTGGAAATTTATTGGCAACAAAGGTCAAGAGTTAACTGGTTGAGTCACGAGGACCGAATTACTAAGTTTTTCCGTTCTTCGGCGTTAACCCATCGTCAACCAATATCATTAAGTTCTGAGCAACTTTGAGGGAGTTTGGTGTACTGATGAACAAAGTTTGGCAGATATTACCACTCAATATTTTGATCCATCTATTTTCATCCTCTAATCCTTCTATACAGGATTTAGAAGTTGCTGCTGAATTCACCGATCAAGTGGTGGATATGTTAGAGTAGGTGTCTAGCAAGCCAACTTGTGGCTTGAGCTTTTATTGACTCTAATGTAAAACAATCTTTATTTTAGTAATATTTTATGATTTTATTCAGGCATTATGCTTTATCTGTATACCTATGCAAACCGCATAGACAAAGTCCTTGAATATACAATAGGTACCATGAGTTATGCTTCTAATCGTAAGATCATGAAACTCATTAGGAAGTGTATCAATATTCTAAACAGGTTTCTAGTCGAATCAGCCACCTAAAACAAAGATAAATGTCGTTTGAGCTCGAGACTAGCATCTGTGATATAAACGTCATGTTTCATTGACAAGGGCATGAAAATGTCCATTCACATAGATGGGTGATCATGTGATTATGCCCTGAACTACCTTCTCTCGTACTGTCCAAGTGGTTCTCACTTATCGAGTAAAATAGTCCGCAGTTATGGTTGTACATCATTAGTGATTTGACCCGGGACAATGTAGGGGCTATATGTACTAGTATGCACTTTGATCTGTTTACCGACTCCATTGAAGATCATCAGGTGGTGAGGTTTGAAATACGTAGGAGTAAATGCATTGTAGTCGGGGATTCGCTATTTTCTTACGGGTGAAGATATTCTATGTGATCTGATGAGTTAATAGTACAAGGAGTATCTGGCCAGAGCAAGTAATGTGCTTTAGATAAAGGTGTTTTCCTAATTACACATACCATGCCACTATTAGTACTAAAATATAAATCACATTGTTATCGAATATATATGCAACTCTCAATATATCAATATTTGCATATTCGATCGAGATATATGTGTTGAAGGGACCGTCTGTATGCTAACCATGAAAAAAAGTTCTTGTAGGTACGATCATTGATACCTAGAAACTCATGGGGCGATGCTACTAGACGTTTTTACCATGATCCGATGGGTGCAATCAGAAATGAGTTCTGACATTCTTGATCAAGGAGTTGATGAAAAATGGGGATAACTAGGGTAAGCCAGAGTAAGAATAAATTTTATTCCGAATCTGTAAGGCCCGAGAATTTGATTATCGTAATCTGAAATGATTTGGGGATAAATTGATGTGATTTTAGACGGAAAGGATCGGACCGGGAAAAACGAGAAAGAACACGACAAATGTGCGAGGACAGTACACCTCGCGCATATGCGCGAGGAGTTGATGAAAAAATGGGGATAACAAGGGTAAGCCAGAGTAAGAATAAATTTTATTCCGAATCTGTAAGGCCCGAGAATTTGATTATCGTAATCTGAAATGATTTAGGGATAAATTGATGTGATTTTAGACGGAAAGGATCGGACCGGAAAAAACGAGAAAGAACACGACAAATGTGCGAGGACAGTACACCTCGCGCATATGTGCGACACAGATGAGCGCATATGCGCGAGATGGGCAGAACACCTCGCGCATATGCGCGAAGAGTGGGCGCGCATATGCGCTAGTTGTGTGGTAAGAATTGTGCGTGACCAGAAGGTCTCGCGCATATACGCGGCTTGTGTGCGCGCATATGCGCGAGTAGTCCAGTAGCTAAGTTCCGGATAGAACTTCCGGCGCATATGCACGGGGCTTAGGCGCGCATATGCGCGCGGCATGCAAAACGAAAACAAGCCACTTGTCCCTACATGCAACGTGTGTGTATATATATATATACTTCCCTTCCTTAAGCTAAGAAACCAGAGGAAAAGAAACGGAGGGCCAGGGAATTTCCAAATTCCTTCGAAGAGTTTAATTCGACTTGTAAGAAATCCGACCGTCTGAATTTGAATCCGAGTACAGTACCGAGTTCCTAGCAACGACAGCTACAACAGGACGTAAGTTTTATTGAATTCTGATATCGTGTGAAATTAGGATATGGGGGGAATTATGATTTGACTGATATATTGTGTTCTGGGTATACTGATCAGTATATAATTGAAGTCAGATCGAAGAACGGACTGATTATATAATTGTTATGATTTTTAGAGTTGATATGATCAAGATTATACAGATTTGCGATTGTTATCTGTGATTATTGAAGATTATGATTCGTATTAATATCGATTATGAGTTGTGGTATTATATCTGTGATGTTGAGATTGACGGGGTTACCGAGACTGTATTGTTATGCCGTCGAAACATCAGTAGATTGATTTTGATCAGATTCAGTATTGATTGAGATTGTATCATGATATCATTGATATGGATCAGATTATGTTTTATTTGAGTATTGATCAGAACAGGTCTTGAATTGAGTTATACATTGATACAGTGTATTCGATATTGTTATTGGCAGATTGATTTGATAGGCAGGGAGTTCGAGACTTCGACAAAGTCAGATCGACAGAACGAAACGAAAGGTATAAATTGATGTTGATGCGGGATTGCACAACTCGAGTTAGATTTGACTGGAGTTTCCCAAAATCACATACTTCATCTTATTGCATTGATATTTGCAATTGATGTGATTGTTATCTTTGGTCTATTGATTTATGTATTGAGTCATAGGCTGATGCGCCTAGTCGTAGGCGATTGATCTCGTGACAGAGGGGCCCGATAGTGATAGAATAGTCGCTGGGCCATTGCACATTGTCACAGAGGTTCGGCAAGATATGCCAGGGCTGATGTGCCTAGTCTTGGAAAGAACCGCTAAGACACCGGACGTTTGGTCATATCGATGTGACTTAGAAGAAGAACGACTTCTATTTCCGATATTCGGTATAGCTAGGACCAAAGTCCGTAATAAGAACGTACCGTCACCGCGACCAAGGGAGTAGGTGAGAGATTGTTACGTTCTTATTCAGATCGGGATCCCTAGATTAGGAATGAGTCGAGTCAGAGTCTAAGAGTCACAGAGTGTGATTCAGAGTTTGTATTGATTCATGTTTCTGATTTTGATACATGTTATGAATATTTTTTTCATGCTGTTATATCTATTTATATGAAATGCATGTATACATGATTTATACTGGGAATGTAATTCTCACCGGAGTTATCCGGCTGTTGTCTTGTTTGTATGTGTGCATGACAACAGGTGGAACATGATCAGGATCAGGAAGAGGATGAGAGATTTTAGTTAGCGTGGAGATCCGGGCCCAGAAGCAGAATATGATTCAGCACTTGATGTATAGATGTTGAACCTAGTTGAGATAGAAACTGGTAGTACCTGATTGTACTTTTTTACTGACATGTATATTAAATAGATTACATTACGTTTCCGCATTTATAATTTAAAAAGAAAAAAAAAATTTTAGTCCCACTTTTCTTAATTGTTATATTTAACATTAATAATGATTAAGACTTGAATTAGCGTCCGGGTCCCCAGAGCAGGTGGTATCAGGGCGATAGATCCTTTAGACTGAGATAGGAGCTAGTGAGCTGGGTAGAATGAGTTTTCTTTCTTTGCTTTTGTTTGCTAGCATGATTTACTGCTTTAATACATGTTTACCTGTTTATTTGATTTGATTGGGAATATGTATTACTTGAAAATGTATCAGAACCGATTCTTGATCAGCAGTAAGATGATCAGAAGAGGACTAAAACAGGTTTGTTGTATTTGATTACTAATTATTTTTGTAATCAGATAATCCTCCTCGAATAATCCTAGAACCGGGTAGTATTTCGACTAGTCAGATGGATGTGTCAGAAACTCCGATGGAAATACAGTTGAAGAGGTTTCAGTCATTGACACCGCCGATTCTGAGGGGTACTGAGACGACTGTTGATTCTGAGAGCTGGATAGATGATATAGAGATATTGTTTGATTCACTTGAGTACTCGGATGAATGTAGAGTTAAACTAATTGGGCATCAGTTACAGGAGATCGCAATGAGCTGGTGGATTACAACCAAAGGAGTCTTAGAACAGCGTGGTACAGTGATTACTTGGGAAATCTTCAAAGTGGAATTTTATCGAAGGTTTTTCCCAGTTTCGTACCGAGAAGATAAGAGGGCAGAATTTAAAAATTTGAAACAGGGTCAGCTAAACATTGAAGAATATATTGCGCAATTTTCTACCTTGCTACGTTTTGCTCCTAACGTGGCTGAGAATGATGAAGTTGTGACTGATCAGTTTGTTAAAGGATTGAATCCTGAGATATTGACATTGGTAAACACAGGCCGACCCTATAATTTTGTTGATGCTCTGAGTAGAGCCAAGAGAGCCGAAGCCAGTCTGATGAGACAGAAAGGAGCTTCGTTTGTGCCTCTAGCATCGAGACCACAGCAACCACCTCTCGGACTTGAGACTGGTAGTAGCAGTGGTGGAAAGAAAGATTTCTTGAAAGCTCACAAGAAAGAGTTTAAGAAGTTAGGGAGTGGTTCGTCGAGCTCCAGTGGTTCTAGCAAGAGTTATACGGGAGTTTATTGCAGCACTTGCAGAGGGAGATATCCCACCGAGCAATGCCAAGGAGTATTTGGTAGTTGCCATATCAGCAAACGATCAGGACATTTCGCTAGAGTATGTCCACTGAGAGGTTCCCGAAGATCTCAGGGAGCAGAACCATCTGGATCAGTGGCACCGCCTGAAAGACAATCACCGGTGGTTCACTCTTTCCAACCACCGACGACTTCTCAACCACAACCAAGGCCAGAGTGGTGCCTTGATCAAGGAACAGGCCCAGAACTCATCTGAGAAGATGGTGACAGGTAATTGTTCCTGTATGGTTATTTTGCATATGTATTGATAGATACTAATGCATTATATCCGATTATTCTTAAATGAATTGCATTGATATATGTGTTGTCTATTGAGTTATTATATGCTGTAGTAGTGATCTCTTTTCTGTTTGGGAGATGTCTTGTATCAATGACATATGTTAGATCTTATATGCTACAGTATGACAGATATTAGATTGAGTTAGATCATATTGTACTTGGGTTGTCCGATTTCGATTTTATTATCGGTAATGATATGTTGATCAAGTACAAAGTTACCGTTGATTTTTCCAGAAGATTGAAAGATTCAGATAGATATGATTGATGAACGGAAATTACGGTAAGAATTCTAGATTTAGAATTCCTTGGATATGAACGATGTTGAGGACTCGATTGTTATGGAAAGGAACAGAGGGATTCCTTATGCATTCAGTTGATTACTGAAATCGAGTTTATCATTGGCTGATTTGCCAGTAGTATATGAAATTTCTGATGTTTTCTCAATTGGAATTTCAGAGTTGCTTCCAGTCAGAAAGATAGATTCTAGCATTGAATGAATGCAAGGTACTATTCTTATTTCTAGAACACAGTACAGAATGATACCGATTAAATTGAAAGACTTGAAAGACCAGTTAGAAGATTTCTAGCCGAGAGTTACATTTGATTGAATATTTCTATTTGGGATGCTTCAGCTATGTTTGTGGGTTGATGAACCGTGTGTTCAGAAGTATTCTGATGATTTTATGCTCGTTTTATCTATGATATCCTGAGATATTTGAAGCATATGACTGATCAGATTGAACATTTGAAAATTGTATTGCATATTCTGAGAATTGAAATGTTGTATACAGAAACTGTTGAAATGTGAATCTTGGCCGAGACAGATTGTATTCGGAACACGTTAGATCCGAAGATAGTATATCGGTTGATCTTAGCACAGTTGAAGTTGTGATCAGTTGGCTGAGATCGATAATATTGTCAGAAATTACCGTTCTATGAGTTTAGCAGATCAGTATCGATGAGTGATGTTTGAATCTGATTGAATATTGCTGTTGTTCTGAATCCGTGTTTGAAACAGATAGTAAACAGTGGAGAATTTATATTGTACAGTCCGAACCAGAGCTGATTTGAGAATTAAAGCAGTTCAAAAAGTTGATCAGAATGTTCAGAACTCGATATTGACATCAAAACAGAGTATCGATCAGAATATCAGGTTTGTGACAGTGTGTTATATGCGAGTAACCGTCTTATTGTGCTGAATATTTCAGATTTGAAATGACAGATATTGTCAAAAATGTACAGTAGTCGATTCCGTAATCGTCCTGATGGCAGAAAAATGTACAGTGATTTGAAAAGACAGTTTTTGAGAAAAACAGATGAAATCAGATATTACAGAATTTGTATCGAAAGGTCTGAAATGCCAGCAGGTAAAGACAGAAAAATAGAAAACCGGGGGATTATTATAGAGCTTATTTATTCCTGAATGGAAAGTGGATCACATTTCCATGGGTTTTGTGACGAAGCTACCGAAATCCTCCCGAGGTTTAGACATGATTGGGTCGTGATGGACAGATTGACTGAATCTTTATGTTTCATTTGTACAAGATGACGTACAGATATGACCAGATGACAGAAATCTATGTCAGAGAAGTAGTCAGATTGTATAGAGTGCCGAAGTCGAGTGTTTCAAACAGTGATCTTCGGTTACTTCGCACTTTGGAGCAGAGTTTCAGCAGACCCTAGGTATGAGACTATGCCTGAGTACCGCATATCATCCACAGACTGACGGACAGTCAGAGCGGACTACTATCCAGGCACTAGAGGATATGCTTAGGGCGATAGTACTTGATTTTAGCACTAGTCGGCAGGATTTATTTTCATGTCGTGAATTTTCGTACAACAACAGTTATTCAACGAGTACTAAAATAACATCGTTTGAGGTATTGTACGATAAGAATTACAGATTACCTTCTGTATTAGAATGATATCTCTGAGGTTTCTGAGATTGGGCCTGATATGATCAGAGATATGACTGAAGAAATGAAACTGATTCAGAGAAAAGTGAAGACAGATCAGAATAGACAGATTGAATCTGCCAATGTAAGACGATAACCATTGGTATTTGATATAAGAGATTGAATATTGAATTGATTTAACTTAGACATATATAATGGCAGATCACGATGTTGATTTGTTATGAGCTGTTGATTTGGGATATACGGATGTTGTATAGCCAATATGTTGAGACTGATTTTTATCAGAGTTACTTCGAGTTATATTATGATATTATATTTCTTGAATTATTATTCCAGATTGAAATCAGAATCAGTAAAAGAAAGAAAATTCAGAATGAAAACTATTATGCTAGTGAAAGTTCAATAGAGTTGTTAGAATATCGAAAAAGCTAATTGGAAGACAGAATCCAAGATGAGACATAGATTCTAGAATCATTTTATTGTGCTGAGTGTTATGATTAACTTCCGTTATACATTTCTTCCTGGTATGATATGGTTACCTGTGATATGATCTGATTGCCTATGATTTCGAGGACGAAATCGGATCTTAGGGGGGAGAAATGTAAGGCCCAAGAATTTGATTATCGTAATCTGAAATGACTTGGGGATAAATTGATGTGATTTTAGACGGAAAGGATCGGACCGGGAAAGACGAGAAAAGACACGACAAATGTGCGAGGACAGTACACCACGCGCATATGCGCGACACAGATGCGCGCATATGCGCGAGATGGGAAGAACACCTCGCGCATATGCGCTTCCCATCTCGCGCATATGCGCGAAAAGTGGGCGCGCATATGTGCGAGTTGTGTGGTAAGAATTGTGCGTGACCAGAAGGTCTCGCGCATATGCGCTGCTTGTGTGCGCGCATATGCGCGAGTAGTCCAGTAGCTAAGTTCCGGATAGAACTTCCGGCGCATATGCGCGGGGCTTAGGCGCGCATATGCACGTGACATGCAAAACGAAAACAAGCCACTTGCCCCTACATGCAACGTGTGTGTATATATATATATATACTTCCCTTCCTTAAGCTAAGAAACCAGAGGAAAAGAAACGGAGGGCCAGGGAATTTCCAAATTCCTTCGAAGAGTTTAATTCGACTTGTAAGAAATCCGACCGTCTGAATTTGAATCCGAGTACAGTACCGAGTTCCTAGCGACGACAGCTACAACAGGACGTAAGTTTTATTGAATTCTGATATCATGTGAAATTAGGATATTGGGGGAATTATGATTTGACTGATATATTGTGTTCTGGGTATACTGATCAGTATATAATTGAAGTCAGATCGAAGAACGGACTGATTATATAATTGTTATGATTTTTAGAGTTGATATGATCAAGATTATATAGATTTGCGATTGTTATAAGTGATTATTGAAGATTATGATTCGTATTAATATCGATTATGAGTTGTAGTATTATATCTGTGATGTTGAGATTAACGGGGTTACCGAGACTGTATTGTTATGCCGTTGAAACATCAGTAGATTGATTTTGATCAGATTCAGTATTGATTAAGATTGTATCATGATATCATTGATATGGATCAGATTATGTTTGATTTGAGTATTGATCAGAACATGTCTTGAATTGAGTTATACATTGATACAGTGTATTCGATATTGTTATTGGCAGATTGATTTGATAGGCAGGGAGTTCGAGACTTCGACAGAGTCAGATCGACAGAACGAAACGAAAGGTATAAATTGATGTTGATGCGGGATTGCACAACTCGAGTTAGATTTGACTGGAGTTTTCCAAAATCACATACTTCATCTTATTGCATTGATATTTGCAATTGATGTGATTGTTATCTTTGGTCTATTGATTTATGTATTGAGTCATAGGCTGATGCGCTTAGTCGTAGGCGATTGATCTCGTGACAGAGGGGCCCAATAGTGATAGAATAGTCGCTGGGCCATTGCACATTGTCACAGAGGTTCGGCAAGATATGCCAGGGCTGATGTGCCTAGTCTTGGACAGAACCGCTAAGACACCGGACGTTTGGTCATATCGATGTGACTTAGAAGAAGAACGACTTCTATTTCCGATATTCGGTATAGCTAGGACCAAAGTCCGTAATAGGAACGTACCGTCACCGCGACCAAGGGAGTAGGTGAAAGATTGTTACGTTTTTATTCAGATCGGGATCCCTAGATTGAATGAGTCGAGTCAGAGTCTAAGAGTCACAGAGTGTGATTCAGAGTTTGTATTGATTCATGTTTCTGATTTTGATACATGTTATGAATATTTTTTTCATGCTGTTATATCTATTTATATGAAATGCATGTATACATGATTTATACTGGGAATGTAATTCTCACCGGAGTTATCCGGCTGTTGTCTTGTTTGTATGTGTGAATGACAACAGGTGGGACATGATCAGGATCAGGAAGAGGATGAGAGATTTTAGTTAGCGTGGAGATCCGGGCCCAGAAGCAGAATAGGATTTAGCACTTGATGTATAGATGTTAAACCTAGTTGAGATAGAAACTGGTAGTACCCGATTTGTACTTTTTTACTGACATGTATATTAAATAGATTACATTACGTTTCCGCATTTATAATTCAAAAAGAAAAAAAAATTTAGTCCCACTTTTCTTAATTGTTATATTTAACATTAATAATGATTAAGACTTGAATTAGCGTCCGGGTCCCCACAGAATCACATGGAAATGTGAACTCACGGCTAGCTGTATCCCTGAACCATTGAGGGTCACACAAGTATCAGACTCTGTGTTCCCGTTGAGAAAGTAAAATTCAAGGAGTTGAATTTGGCGACTTAAAGTTTGATGGAGATCATACATGAAACTTATAAATAAGTTTATAAGTTGATTCCATAGGGTGAAAGAAATGGAAGTTAGCTTAATTTCTAGTTAAGGAAGGAGAGTGGAACTGCCTTTTTGGGTCAAGTAGTTTATTAAACTGGCAGCAATCCAATATGGTAAATGAAAATTTTGTTTTTCGAAATTTTCTTTTTTCATTATATGAACAAGACTTATATCCTCGATACATCGATGCTCTCGGATCGTCGATCGGGGTTATAATGAGTCCGAAATCATTTAGTTAGTGAATTGAGAATTTACTGATTAAATGATTGTGCAAGTAGTGATGACTAATAACATGTACAAATTCTCATAAATATTCTAGAGGAGTCTAGAATTAAATTAACCAATGAGTTAATTTTATAATATATATATACATACATACATTTTATATGGTGATATAAAATATATGTACATATGGTATTAAATATCATGTATTATTAAAAGTTAATAAATATATTATATATATATATTAATTATATGAGAGTTTTGATATAATAAAATATAGAGTTCTAGTACCGCAAGGACTAGGAGTCCTTGTGGGAGAGGATGGATTTACAACATTCTTTTATCAAAACTCTCTTCAGAGATTGGTAATGGTGTCATTCGGGCTGCTTTATTGAATCTTAATAATCAAGGTGACATTGCAGAATGGAACTCGCTTGTAAGGCCTGAGATTTATTAGTCTTCATTGATGCGATATTCAAAGATATGAGAATGCATGACATGTAATGAGAAGCAATAAATGAGATGGGGGAAGGAGAGACATGAAAAATTAGAATTTTGAATGAAGGGCAGACCGCACCCGCGGTCCAAGAAAGAGTGCACCCGCGGTTGATGGACAGAGAGTTGGAAATTATTTACAAAAATGACACCGCACCCGCGGTTCAAACGTAACCGCACCCGCGTTGATGTCACCGCACCAGCGGTCTTATATGTAGCGCACCCGCGGTCGTCGATTTTGGAAAATGAATAGACTGCCGAAGCTTGAGCGCACCTGCGCTCTAGATGGAGCGCACCCGCGGTGCTGCATGCGAGAAAGCCACCTTTGTTTCTTATGATGACACATGGCATATATATATATAGAATTGTGCTGAGTCTTCATTTTTATCACTTCCATCAGCTGAGAAACGAAGGAGAAAAGGGTTCCAAGCTTTCTTCCATCTTTACTATTTGATTGTGTAAGATTTACCTATCCAAAAGTTAATCCAAGCTTAAATTCTTGTTCCTCACTTCAAAGGCTACGAGAGGATGTAAGTTTCATTCATTTCCTGCATGATTTGAGATATTGATGTTGGGGAAACTTGGATATGCTTGTAGATATATGTTTTTATGATTATAAGCAACGGTTATTCGCAACCGGATCGAAGAAATGGTACCGTATGTAATTGTTATGAATTCCAGCATATCTATGAATTAACATGTTCAGATTTCAGAGTTAATGTGTATTATGAAGAGAATGGTGAATTGTTGATATTGATTACATCGTGTTGATTTATGAGTGGATCGGTATATCGAGAATCCGCTGTTATGCCGTCGAATTGTATTCAGATTGAAGATTGAGTCCTATATGTATTGATAGAATGCACTTTGATCATGCCATTTCAGATTCTATTGGCAACTTTGATAGCGAGACTTCGACTACGACAGATTGTGCGACGAAAGGTATAATTCATGTTTTGTTTGGGGAAGACACAACTCAAATGAGATTTAATTTGAGTTTCCCAACCAAATCACATACTAAATTGTTGTGTATCTTTTGATATGATTTTGATTTGTTTATAGAATTATATTTAAATCTCTTGATATGATGATGCCTTGTTTATAGAGTTATATTCAAGCATTTGAGATAGGAGAGTCATTGGCAGACTTGCCAAACTAGACGTTCGGTGGTATCGACGCTTCGGATCAGATTCAATCCGATTGTAGACATTCGATACAGACAGGGCCGAAGTCTAGGAATAAGACGTACAGTTACCCCGATTGGGAGGGTAGGTGACAGACAGTGACGTCTTATTCACACCGGAATCCCTAGAGTAGAGTCGAGTCGAGTCAATACATGATTTGATTTGAATTGCATGCTCGTATAGATTGGTTTCATATACTATGGAACCCATTGTTATTGCTTTCATGCATGATTTATGATTTTGTATTAGCATGCATACATGTTTTATACTGGGATTTATTCTCACCAGAGTTTCCGGCTGTTGTTATGTCTGTATGTGTGCATAACAACAGGTGGGGCAGGATCTGGGTCACGACAGAGATGAGTTCGAGATAGCGTGGTGACTTCGGGCGCAGAAGATTACTAGTTGTTTCTTACTATACTTGTACTACTTGTGGTTGTAATTTGTATTAAACACTGGTTTGTATGAATGTATTAAAACAAGACATGTAATTATGTTTATTGAAATAAAATGAAGAACTATCTTGTGCTTGTTTCAAAAATTTTGACCCACATTTTTGAATAAAGATCCGATTAATCCCGAAAAGAATTGAGTTAGAGCCCGGGTCCCCACAACAGGTGGTATCAGAGCAGTAGGTTCTGTAGACTGAGATAGAATAGAATGAGCGGGATAGATCGAGTCTCCTTCCTTGCTTATGATGTGCTAGCATGATTTATTGATTTCCTTATTACATGTTGTATTGTTATCTGAGTTGATTGCAGCATGTATTTGTAAAGACTGAATCAAAACCGATTCTGGATCAGAGGTATATGATCAGAGGAGGGCTGGGACAGTTTGTATAGACTGTGTACTAACCTGTTTGAATATCAGATATGCCTCCTAGAAGAGCAGCAGTGCCTTTGCGTCCACCGGTGCCAGAACAGGGCAGTACGTCGAATGATCCTATGGACGTCACTGCTACACCGATGGAGACTCTGTTGAAACGGTTCCAGTCTTTCCGACCATCGACATTGCAAGGTACAGAAAATGCAGTGGACTGCGAGAACTGGTTAGACGATATAGAGATGTTGTTTGAATCTCTTGCCTATACAGATGAACGAAGAGTGAAATTAATTGGGCATCAGTTGCAAGAAGTGGCCAAGAGCTGGTGGCTTACAACGAAACGAGTATTGGAGCATAGAGGTATCGATATTACTTGGAAAGTATTTAAAGATGAATTTTATCAACGTTTCTTTCCAGTGTCATATCGAAAAGATAAAGGGGCAGAATTTGCAAACTTGAGACAGGAGCAGTGGAACATAGAAGAGTATGTTGCCAAATTTTCTTCCTTGCTCCGATTTGCGCCACATGTGGCAGGAAATGATGAATCGGTCGCCGATCAATTCATCAATGGTTTGAATCCGGACATTTTTACTTTGGTGAACACGGGACGACCTAACACCTTTTTTGATGCACTGAACCGAGTAAAGGGAGCCTCTAGGCTGGCTTGATCAGGCAGCGAGGAGCTTCTTATAGTGCTCAGAGTCAGAGACCGCCACAGCCTGCCGCCCAGTTTCCATCACCTCCTCCTCAATTTGATAGTGGAAGCAGTAGTAGTGGCAAGAAGGATTCTTTGAAAGTTAAGGGTAAGCAGTTTAAGAGATCAGGGAGCAGTTCGTCAAGCTCCAGTGGGTCACGACAGAGAGGTCCTGGCCAGAGTACAGATGTGACAGGTGTGTATTCCACTACTTGTGGAGGCCGACATGCCACTGAGCAGTGTCAGGGAGTCATGGGCCGAGGTAATATTTGTAGGCAACAGGGACATTTTGCCAGAGTCTGTCCCCAGAGAGGTGCACCGAGATTTCAGAGTGCAAGGTCATCTACCTCAGTGACTCAACCTGAGAGGCAAGCTTCGTCTGTCCATTCCTTCCAGCCCACGCCTACACAGTTCCAGCCTAGAGCCAGAGGTGGCCAGACAGTGAGCCAACCTCCTAGACAACATGCTCAAGTGTTTGCATTGACGGAAGAGCAATCCCAAGATGCACCGGACGATGTGATTGCAGGTAACTGTTTTCTTTGCGGTTATCCTGCATATGTGTTGATAGACACAGGCGCATCCCATACATTCATATCTGAGCGTTTTGTGTTATTGCATTCATTGCCTGTCGAGTCATTGTCTACTGTAGTATCTATTTCTTCTCCGTTGGGAAGTGGTCTGATATCTGTGACTTCAGTTAGACATTGTATACTACAGTTTGAGGGACATGAGATTGACTTAGACTGTGTTGTACTCGGCTTATCTGATTTTGATTGTATTGTTGGGATTGACATGTTGACTAAGTACAGAGCCACCGTAGACTGTTTTCACAAGATTGTCAGATTCAGACCTGAAATGACAGAAGAGTGGAAATTCTACGGTAAGGGTTCCAAATCTCGGATTCCCTTAGTATCTGCTTTGACTATGAGTAGATTGTTGCAAAAAGGAGCAGAGGGGTTCCTTATTTATTCTGTAGATCTACAGAAATCGAGCCCGGCATTGGCAGATTTGCCAGTAGTACGAGAGTTTGCAGATGTATTTCCTGACGAGATCCCAGGGTTACCTCCAGCTCGAGAGGTAGATTTTAGCATTGATCTTATTCCAGGTACCGTTCCTATTTCGAGAACTCCGTATAGAATGGCACCTATAGAGTTGAAAGAATTGAAAGCACAACTAGAAGATCTTCTAGCCAAGGGATATATCAGACCTAGTGTATCTCCTTGGGGCGCTCCAGTACTTTTTGTACGAAAGAAAGACGGTTCAATGAGATTGTGTATCGACTACCGGCAACTGAACAAGGCGACGGTAAAGAATAAATATCCATTGCCGCGTATTGACGATTTATTTGATCAGTTACAGGGATCATCTGTCTATTCCAAGATTGATTTGTGATCGGGATATCACCAATTGAGAGTTAGAGATGTTGACATACCGAAGACAGCATTCCGAACCAGGTATGGACATTATGAGTTTGTTGTCATGCCTTTTGGTTTAACGAATGCTCCAGCGGTGTTTATGGGATTGATGAACCGTGTCTTTTAGAGGTATTTGGATGAGTTTGTGATTGTTTTTATTGATGATATTTTGGTGTATTCCAAGAGTATGACTGAGCATGCCGATCATTTGAGAATTGTGTTGCAAACGTTGAGAAATGAAAGCTTATTTGCTAAACTGTCAAAGTGTGAGTTTTGGCTGAGACAGGTTGTCTTCTTGGGTCATATCATATCTGGAGACGGTATTTCTGTAGATCCGAGTAAAGTTGAAGCTGTGATCAGTTGGCCGAGACCGACTTCTGTGCCAGAGATACGCAGTTTCATGGGTCTGGCAGGGTACTATCGACGATTCATTAAAGATTTCTCCAGCATTGCGAAGCCAATTACCCAGGTAACACAGAAGAATGCGCCATTTGTGTGGTCTGCGGATTGTGAATCCAGCTTTCTAGAGTTGAAGAAGAGGCTGACCAGTGCACCTGTCTTGATGATTCCTTCAGGTACTGACGATTTCGTTGTATATTGTGATGCATCTCACAGAGGGCTGGGATGTATTCTTATGCAACGAGGTCATGTGATTGCATACGCCTCGAGACAGCTGAAGCCACACGAGATTCGATATCCCATTCATGATCTTGAATTGGCGGCGATCGTATTTGCATTGAAGATTTGGCGTCATTATCTTTATGGCGAGAAATTTTAGATCTACTCTGATCACAAGAGCCTGAAGTATCTGTTTTCTCAATCAGAATTGAATATGAGACAGCGTAGATGGATCGATTTATTGAAAGATTTTGATTGCGAGATCAAATATTACCCAGGGAAGTCAAATGCAGCAGCAGATGCCTTGAGTCGAAAGGTATGTGCCCTATCCTTATCGACGATAGGTGTTTCGAATTTAGTTGAGGATTGCTGTTTGTCTGGTTTAGCATTTGACACAGATAGTAGACCGCTGAGACTTGCTTCGATTCAAGTTGAGCCAGATTTGATTATGAGGATTAAAGAGGCACAAAGAACTGATCAGAATGTGCAGAAGTCGATTCAGATGGTCAGATCAGGACATCAGTCTGAATATCAGGTACATAATTTTGTTCTGTATGTGAATAACCGTCTTGTAGTGCCAGATGTTTCAGACTTGAAACAACAAATTATGTCAGAAGCGCACTGTAGTCGGTTTAGTATTCATCCTGATGGCAGGAAAATGTACAACGATTTGAAGACATAATTCTGGTGGAAACAGATGAAGTCAGATATTTCAGAATTTGTGTCTAAGTGCTTAAATTGCCAACAGGTGAAGGCTGAAAGAAAGAAGCCTGGAGGTTTACTTCAGAGCCTATCTATTCCAGAATGGAAATGGGATCACATTTCCATGGATTTCGTGACAAAGTTACCTCGATCATCCCGGGGCTGTGACGCAATTTGGGTCATTATTGACAGATTGGCCAAATCGGCTTGTTGTATTCCATACAGAATGACATACAGACACAATCAGATGGCCGAGACCTATATCAGAGAAGTAGTCAGATTGCATGGTGTGCCGAAGTCTATCGTATCAGATCGTGATCCACGATTCACTTCACACTTTTGGCACAGTTTGCAGCAGGCCTTAGGTACGACATTACACTTGAGTACTGCTTATCATCCTCAGATCGACGGACAGTCAGAGCGGACTATCCAGACTTTAGAAGACATGTTGAGAGCTGTGGTGCTAGATTTCGGCACTAGTTGGCAGGATTCACTACCGTTGTGTGAATTCTCGTATAACAACAGCTATCAAACGAGCATTGAGATGGCTCCGTTTGAAGCATTATATGGCAAGAAGTGCAGATCTCCTCTATACTGGGATGATATATCTGAGGTACCAGAACTTGGGCCTGATATGATTCGTGAAATGACTGAGAAAGTAAAGATAATTCAGAAGAGGATGAAGACAGCACATGATAGGCAAGCCAAGTATGCCAATATCAGACGTAGACCGCTAGTATTTGAACAAGGAGACAGAGTGTTTTTGAAGATTTCTCCTTTCAGAGGCGTTGTCAGATTTGGCAAACGCGGGAAGTTGTCTCCTAGATACTTCAGTCCTTATGAGATACCTGAAAAGATTGGCGATCGAGCCTATCGACTAGTTCTTCCTCCTTCTCTATCTGAAATACATGACGTATTTCATGTATCAATGCTGTGTAGATATATTCCTGATGCTTCTCATGTCATTCAGCCTGACAAAGCTGAAGCTTGATTAGACTTTTAGTTATACTGAGCAACCGATACAGATTCTTGATCGGAAAGAAAAACAGCTCAGAACGAAGACTATTCCGCTAGTGAAAGTCCAGTGGAGTCGTCATGGCACTGAAGAAGCGACTTGGGAGACAGAAGCAGATATGAGACAGAAATATCCCGAGTTGTTTACATGATGTGAGTATTTATTCAGCTTTTGATTATATTGTTTTTCATTTATGATATGATTGATGGCCTGCGATTTCGAGGACGAAATCATTTCTTAGAGGGGGAGAAATGTAAGGCCTGAGATTTATTAGTCTTCATTGATGCGATATTCAAAGATATGAGAATGTATGACATGTAATGAGAAGCAATAAATGAGATGGGGAAAGGAGAGACATGAAAAATTAGAATTTTGAATGAAGGGCAGACCGCACCCGCGGTCCAAGAAAGAGTGCACCCGCGGTTGATGGACAGAGAGTTGGAAATTATTTACAGAAATGACACCGCACCCGCGGTCCAAACGTAACCGCACCCGCGTTGATGTCACCGCACCAGCGGTCTTATATGTAGCGCACCCGCGGTCGTCGATTTTGGAAAATGAATAGACTGCTGAAGCTTGAGCGCACCTGCGGTGCTGCATGCGAGAAAGCCACCTTTGTTTCTTATGATGACACATGGCATATATATATATATATATATATATAGAATTGTGCTGAGTCTTCATTTTTAACACTTCGATCAGCTGAGAAACGAAGGAGAAAAGGGTTCCAAGCTTTCTTCCATCTTTACTATTTGATTGTGTAAGATTTACTTATCCAAAAGTTAATCCAAGCTTAAATTCTTGTTCCTCACTTCAAAGGCTACAAGAGGATGTAAGTTTCATTCATTTCCTGCATGATTTGAGATATTGATGTTGGGGAAACTTGGATATGCTTGTAGATATATGTTTTTATGATTATAAGCAACGGTTATTCGCAACCGGATCGAAGAAATGGTACCGTATGTAATTGTTATGAATTCCAGCATATGTATAAATTAACATGTTCAGATTTCAGAGTTAATGTGTATTATGAAAAGAATGGTGAATTGTTGATATTGATTACATCGTGTTGATTTATGAGTGGATCGTTATATCGAGAATCCGCCGTTATGCCGTCGAATTGTATTCAGATTGAAGATTGAGTCCTATATGTATTGATAGAATGCACTTTGATCATGCCATTTCAGATTCTATTGGCAACTTTGATAGCGAGACTTCGACTACGACAGATTGTGCGACGAAAGGTATAATTCATGTTTTGTTTGGGGAAGACACAACTCAAATGAGATTTAATTTGAGTTTTCCAACCAAATCACATACTAGAATTGTTGTCTATCTTTTGATATGATTTTGATTTGTTTATAGAATTATATTTAAATCTCTTGATATGATGATGCCTTGTTTATAGAGTTATATTCAAGCATTTGAGATAGGAGAGTCATTGGCAGACTTGCCAAACTAGACGTTCGGTGGTATCGACGCTTCGGATCAGATTCAATCCGATTGTAGACATTCGATACAGACAGAGCCGAAGTCTAGGAATAAGACGTACAGTTACCCCGATTGGGAGGGTAGGTGACAGACAGTGACGTCTTATTCACACTGAGATCCCTAGAGTAGAGTCGAGTCGAGTCAAGACATGATTTGATTTGAGTTGCATGCTCGTATAGATTGGTTTCATATACTATGGAACCCATTCTTATTGCTTTCATGCATGATTTATGATTTTGTATTAGCATGCATACATGTTTTATACTGGGATTTATTCTCACCGGAGTTTCCGGCTGTTGTTATGTCTGTATGTGTGCATAACAACAGGTGGGGCAGGATCTGGGTCACGACAGAGATGAGTTCGAGATAACGTGGTGACTTCGGGCGCAGAAGATTACTAGTTGTTTCTTACTAGACTTGTACTACTTGTGGTTGTAATTTGTATTAAACACTGGCTTGTATGAATGTATTAAAACAAGACATGTAATTATGTTTATTGAAATAAAATGAAGAACTATCTTGTGCATGTTTATATACATTTGAATTAATGTTAAAAAGCAAAAATTTTGACCCACATTTTTGAATAAAGATCCGATTAATCCCGAAAAGAATTGAGTTAGAGCCCGGGTCCCCACATCGCTCCTATTACCTTATTTCCAAAGGCAAGAGAGCTGAAGTGCTTGAAAGATTTTAGCCCATCATTCTATGCAATACATGCTATAAAATTGTTTCTCAAGCAATTACAAATATATTTTGACATGTTTTAGCCTACGTTATTGATTCTTTTCAAAGCGATTTTATGCCGAGCATATTGATTTTAGATAATGCGATGGTGGGCTTTGTATGTATGAATTGGATTCGGAATAATAAAAAACTAAATGGAATTCGCATCACTTAAGCTAGACATGAGTAAAGCCTATGATCTAGTCTAATGGAGCTTTTTGGAGATTTTAATGCTTAAATTGGATTTTGCAGAGTCTTGGATCAATTTAATTATGAGGTACATCAAATCAGTTTATTATTCTTTCAAGAATAATCATGTTTTTTTGGTACTTTGACACCTCAACAGGGATTACGTCACGAAGACCCTCTTTCCCCTTATTTTTTTTGTCTTGTGTGCTCAAGGTTTGTCGTCTATTAATACTTAAGCTGTGGATTTCCGGTTATTTAAGGGAGTGAAAGTTGTGATTACAAGTCGTTTAGTATTGCTTCTTTTCTTTGCCGATGAGAATTTGATTTTCTTTCGGGCATCTAAAAAGGATTGTTTGCAAGTTGATAGGGATGTAAATGAACCAAACTATTTGTGAGCTATTCGAAACTCGATTCGATAAAAGCTCGTTTGAACTCGTTTAATGAGACTCATTAAGATAAACAAACCAAACTCAAGCTTTACAGTATTCGGCTCGTTAGCTCGTGAACATGTTCGTTGGTAAGTTCATGAGTAATCTTTTAGATGAAAAAATAATAGTTTTGATATTTGATTTATTGACTTTGCATAGTATTTATGAAATATATAGAAAAATCTATTAAATTTATTTATTATAATAAATTTACAAATTTTAATAAGAATAATATAATTTTCTTTAAATATATAATTTATTTTTAATTAATTTAATGAAAATTTAAATGTATAATTCATATTTATTAAGCTTGTGTAGGCTCGATAAAGGCTTGAATAAGCTCGTGAGCCATGCATATATTCGTTAAATAGAGCTCGAGCTCGGCTCGATTATAAACGAACCAAGCTCAAACATTCAAGAGTTCAGCTCGGCTCGACTCGATTACATCCGTACAAGTTGATAATGGGACTAACCCAGAGAGTGAAGGGATGATATGGTGAACATATATTGTCTATCTTATTTCAGTCAGACGACTTATGTCTTTGGTTGAATTTATTGCTTTTTCGGTATGTCTCATCATTTGTGATTTTGCAATTTTTGTTGCTGATGGTTACTCAACTTATGTAAACTGGCTTCCTATGAGTGCCACTGTTGGCATGTTCGAGAAAGTATTCAAGAAGTTTAGGACCCTAAAGAGTGATGTCATTCAAGTCAGAAGTCTCAAGGTCACTTTAAACTCATTAACCAGTAAGTTGGCAGAGGCACCTCAATATGAAGGGTGACATCCGAAACCCAAAAACAGTCAAATTGATAGTGGCACCCCGAACCGAAGGCTGACATCTGAAACCTAAACAGAGTCATAACTAATCTACAAATCATTGAAATCTTTAACCAAAAATATATAGGTCATGAAAGCATGTTCACAAACTTTAATTCGTCATTAATTTTTTTTTAAAAAAACCCAACTCCTTTATCAATATTTCTCCCCATATTTATCCTCAACCAACAAGTTCTTGAAATTTATTTTATGTTAAAAAAGATTGGTGCTTTGTTGTGACAAAAAATCTCAGTCGGTCCCTCTTATTCTTGTTGAAGTTTTGCTAACATTCTTCTCAACCAAAGGACTTGACATGCTGCTGTAGTGGCTGCAATATATTCAGCCTATGAGGAAGATAATGCTATTATGGCTTGTGTGGGGACCCGAACCTAATCTATCTTCTTAATCATTATTAGGATCATTTAATTAATCTGTGTCAAATTTTTTTTTTTAAATACAATTGCGGAAACGTAAAGTAATCACTCTAATATAAATATCAACATAAAGAACAAATCATGTATAACATATGTTTATCGCAACTAGAGTTCAGCTACTACATCAAATACTGAAAATCACTCTACTCTAAGTCCGGATCTCCACGCTAATCTTGAATCTCTCATTCTCTTCGTGACCCTGATCCTGTCCCACCTGTTGTCATGCACACATACAAACAAGACAACAGCCGGATAACTCCGGTGAGAAATACATCCCAGTATAAATAATGTAAACATGCAATCATATAAAACATATATAAAAGCATGAAACAGATATCCATAATATGTATCAAATCTGAAAGACATGAATCGATATAAAACGGTAACTCAAACTCTAGACTCATCATCTCAGACTCGACTCATTTCTAATCTAGGGATCCCGATCTGAATAAGAACGCAACGTTCTCCCATCTACTTTACCCCAGCTAGATGGTGGTACGTTCTTAGTCCCAGACTTTGGCTGTCTAAGATCTGCAATAGGAGTCGGTCTTCTCCTCAGTATATCGATATATATCCAAAAGTCCAGTGACTTGGCGGTTCTGCCATGGTAATTCTGCCAAAGACTAGGCGGATCTGACCAACTCTAACTCATGCTTTGCTATAGATCAATAGACTAAGCATATAAATATCAAGAATTGCAAATATAAATGCAATAATCATTCAGTATGTGATTTTGGGAAACTCAAGTCAAATCTAACTCGAGTTGTGCAATCCCGAATCAACATTGATTTATACCTTTCTCTCTGTCAATCTGACTCTGTCGATGTCTCGAACTCAAATCTTTCAATACTCAATCTGACAATGACAATAACGAGGAATACAATATCAATACCCCACTCAATCAATACTGGATATAATCAGAACTCAATCAAATTCTGTTTCAACGGCATAACTGCACAATCTCAATATACACAGCAATACAAATAAATAGATATCAATTCCCACAAATCATAACCGATAACGATACAAATCTGGTATCAATCTCAGTCAAATCAACTCTGAAAATCATAACAATTTTATACGGTATCCGTTCTTCAATCCGGTTTCGATTATACGATGTCTAACATATCAGAACCATCATATATGAATCATATCTGATTCCTTCAATATCATAATTTCAGAACGTAACAAAAATCAATGAAACTTACGTCCCGTTGAAGCCTGCGTCGATAGAAACGCAGTACAGAAATCGGATTGAAAATCTAGCGGACGGATCGAAATATAAAGGCATAGGGATTTTCTGTTAACTTCTCTTTTCCCCTTCTTCGTTTCCTCTTTCTTTTCCTTTAATTCAGCAGGAAGGAAGTATATATATATCCCCTTGGATGTTAAAGCAACGTGTCACATTTTTCTTCAATTCTGGTTGGCGCTCGGGCGGTCATAAATTTCCGCCCGGGCGCTTGCTCGGCGCTCGGGCGGTTAAAACTTACCGCCCGGGCGCGGGAGATTCTGCCCTCATGATTAATCATTGGCGCTCGGGTGGTAACCGCCCGAGCGCCACATCTTCTGTCCGAAGCATATTTTGTTGAACATTTAGTTCTGTCCAAAACTTGTACAATTCATATGCTTTGCCCAATCTGGTCTCGGAATGGCCCGGCTATAATCACATCAGTTCATAATCAATAATCTCATATTAATAGAATCAAAATCTTGGACATTACATTTTTCCCCTCCTAAGATACGATTTCGTCCCCGAAATCACAGGCAATCAAATCAGATATCAGAAAGAAATGTATAACAGAAGCTGAATCAAAATACTCACATCAGTGAAATAACTCGGGAAATCTTTGTCTCATGTCTGACTCTGTTTCCCAAGTAGCTTCTTCGATGTCATGACGACTCCACTGAACCTTCACAAGCCGAATAGTCTTCGTTCTGAGTTGCTTTTCCTTTCGATCGAGAATCTGAATCGGCTTCTCGAAATAACTCAGTGTCTCGTCCAGTTCGGCCTCGTCTGGCTGAATAACATGTGAAACATCAGAGAGATATTTCCTCAATAACGATACATGAAAGACATCATGTATCCCAGATAAAGAAGGTGGTAAGGCGAGTCGATAGGCACGATCTCCTATTTTCTCGAGAATCTCATAAGGCCCAATATATCGTGGAGACAGTTTTCCTTTCTTGCCAAATCTGACAACGCCTTTGAAAGGAGAAATCTTCAAGAATACCCGGTCTCCTGTCTCAAATACCAACGGTCTTCGTCGAACATTGGCATATTTGGCCTGTCTGTCCTGAGCTGCCTTCATTCTTTTCTGAATCAGTTTCACTTTCTCAGTCATATCTCTGATCATGTCAGATCCAATCTCAGGAACCTCAGAGATATCGTCCCAATACAAAGAGGATATACACTTCTTCCCGTACAACGCCTCGAAAGAAGCCATCTCAATACTCGTCTGATAACTATTGTTGTACGAAAACTCACAAAGTGGCAATGAATCCTACCACGTAGTGCTAAAATCAAGAACTACAGCTCTAAGCATATCCTTCAGTGTCTGGATAGTCCGCTCTGACTGTCCGTCGGTCTGTAGATGATATGCGGTACTCAGATGTAACTTCGTACCTAGAGCCTGCTGCAAGCTCTACCAGAAGTGCGAAGTAAACCGAGGATCACGGTCTGAAACAATCGACTTCGGCACTCCGTGCAATCTGACCACTTTTCTGACATAGATCTCTGCCATCTGGTCATGTCGGTACATCATCTTGTATGGAATAAAGCATGCTGCTTTGGTCAATCTGTCAATTACAACCCAAATCGCATCACAACCTCGAGAGGATCTCGGTAGTTTCGTCACAAAATCCATGGAAATGTGATTCCATTTCCATTCCGGAATAAATAAGCTCTGTAACAGTCCTCCTGGTTTCTTTCTTTCTGTTTTCACCTGCTGGCAATTCAGACATCTGGATACAAACTCAGTAATATCAGCTTTCATTTGTTTCCACCAGAACTGTCGTTTCAAATCATTATACATCTTTCTGCCACCAGGATGAATACTAAATCGACTGCTATGCGCTTCTGACAAGATCTGTCGTTTCAAATCTGAAACATTCGGCACAACAAGACGATTATTCACATACAGTACACTATCCCGTACCTGATACTATGATCGATGCCCTGCTCTGACCATCGATACCGAATTCTTCACATTCTGATCACCTTTCTGAGCCGCTTTAATTCTCAAAATCAGCTCTGGTTCGACTTGAACAGTATAAAGTCCCAACGGTCTATTATCTGTCTCAAATACCAATCCAAACAAACAGCAATCTTCTATCAAATTCGAAACATCAATCTTCGATAAAGATAAAGAACTTACCTTTCGACTCAGTGTATCTGCTGCTGCATTGGATTTTCCCGGATAGTACTTGATTTCACAATCAAAGTCCTTCAATAAATCAGGCCATCTTCGCTGTCTCATATTCAACTCTGACTGTGAAAAGAGATATTTCAAGCTTTTATGATGATCAGAATAAGTCTCGAACTTCTCACCGTAAGGATAGTGTCGCCATATCTTCAATGCAAAGACGATGGCTGCCAATTCAAGATCATGAATTGGATAGCGAGTCTCGTGTGGCTTCAGTTGTCTTGAAGCATAAGCGATGACATGGCCTCGCTGCATCATAACACATCCCAACCCTCTGTGAGAAGCGTCACAATATACAACAAAATCACCAGTACCTGATGGAATAGTCAAGATCGGAGCACTGGTCAGTCTCTTCTTCAACTTAAGAAAACTGGACTCACAGTCTTCAGACCATACAAACGGAGCATTCTTCTGAGTCAACTGAGTAATCGGTTTGGCAATACTCGAGAAATCTTTAATAAATCGACGATAATAACCTGCCAAACCCATAAAACTGCGTATCTCTGGCACAGATATCGGTCTCGGCCAACTAATCACAGCCTCAACCTTGCTGGGATCAACAGAAATATCGTCTCCGGATATAATATGCCCCAAAAATACAACATGTCTCAACCAGAATTCACATTTGGACAGTTTGGCATATATTTTCTCAGCCCTCAGAATTCTCAATACAGTTCTCAAATGCTCGGCATGTTCAATCATATTCTTCGAATAAATCAATATATCATCAATAAAAATAATCACGAAATCATCGAGATATCTCTGGAATATAAGGTTCATCAGACCCATTGTGGGGACCCGGACGCTAATCATCTTCTTAATAATCTTTGGGATTTAATTATTAATTAAGATAAACAGGGTTAAAGAATTTTTTTTTCTTTTTAAAACGCAAATGCGGAACGTAATATAATTTAACTAATATACATTTCAGTGTAAAAGTACAATCATGTACAACAAGCATTCAAACTAGACTAAGGTTCAACTACTAGATGTCAAGTGTCAAAACCATATCTACAACAAGTCCGGAATCACCACGCTAACTTGTCCTCTCTCTCATCATCTTCTTGACCCTGATCCTGTCCCACCTGTTGTCATGCACACATACAAACAAGACAACAGCCGGATAACTTCGGTGAGAATAAATCTCAGTATAAACAATGTATACATACAATTAACTAAACTAACATAAAAGCATGGAACATATATCACTGCATGTATCATAATCTGAAATTTGATTCAATATAAAACAGTAACTAAAACATGGATCGTAATCTACGAAACATAATCTATACAATCTGTAATTCAATTCTTGACTCGGCATCTCAGACTCGACTCATATCTATTCTAATCTAGGGATCCCGGTGAATAAGAACGTAACAAGTCTCCCACCTACTACTACCGTTCGCGGTGGTGGTACGTTCTTATTTCTGGACTTTGGTCTACTCTATATCGAATCATCTGCAATAAGGACTGCTCTGTCTCATAGGCATATCGATACACCAAACGTCCGGTGTCTTGGCATATCTGCCAAAGACTAGTTAATCCTACTCTGACAATGTGCAATGGGCCAGTGACTACTCTGTCATAATCTAGCCCCTCTGTCAATGACTCTCACTCAATTGCTATCTGCTATCCTCTGCTTTTCTAGCAATCACTAACAGAAACATACTCATTCACATAACACAAAGGTATGAAAACAGAACCATACACGTATGTGGTTTAGGGAAACTCGAGTTAAATCTAACTCAAGTCGATCTCCCAGCTAACATCGATTTATACCTTTCTCTTCTCGGTCTGACGAAGTCGAAGTCTCGGATTCAACTCTGTCCTTACCCAATCTGGCAATGACAATACCGAATATGTATAATACCAATAGACATTCTCAAATCAATACTGAATCTGATTAATATCAATCTACTGATGTTTCGACGACATAATAATACCATCTCAACAACTCCGTCAATCTCAACATCACAGATAAATACCACAACTCATAATCGATACAATAACAGATCATAATCTCAAATCTGTACAATCTCGATCATATTAGTTAGGAAGATCATATCAATTGCATACGAGGTCCGTTCTTCGATCCGGTTGTGAATATACGTTGCTTATAATCTCAAGAACATCTAATCGTAATCATATCATAATTTCTCCAACTCATTAAATCTGAATCATGCTGAAATTTAAACAAACTTACGTCCTTTCGAAGCTGGTGATGAGAGGAATACGAATCTAGTCTCGGATTGAAAATCGGGTGGTTAGATTCTTCAAAACCAACAATCTAAACTATGAAGAAACTTGAAGCTTTTCAGGTGTGTTCTCTCGGTTCTTGCTACTGAAAATGTCGAAAGGAATGAAGACAATGATATATATCTTGCATGGTGGGAACACATCTCATCCTTTAAGCTGCACGTCACACCGCGGGTGCGCTCGTTCTTCACCGCGGGTGCGCCAAGCGTGCTGTAACACATTCCAAAATTGCAGAAGAACGACCGCTGGCGCGCTATACTATGTACCGCGGGTGCGGTAACTCTACTGTACCAACACCGTGGGTGCGGTACAAATTCTGGCGTGGGTGCAGTCAAGCTACTGTAACAATTTAACATTTTATGAGAAACGACCGCGGGTGCACTGTCTCTGCTGCCTCAACAAAATATTTTGCAACTAACATCGAATCGCAACGTTGCTTCTTCGGTCTTCGACAAAGACATCAAAGCATGCATTAATAATATCTGATTACCAACTCACACCTCGGGCATTACACCCATGAATACAGCTGGAGCATTAGTCAAACCGAACGGCATGACAATAAACTCATAATGTCCATACCTGGTTCTGAATGCTGTCTTCGAGATATCAGAATCCCTGACTCTCAGCTGATGATATCCAGATCTCATATCGATCTTGGAATATACTGAAGAACCCTGCAACTGATCAAATAAATCATCAATACGAGGCAAATTGTATTTGTTCTTTACCGTAGCTTTGTTCAGTTGCCGGTAGTCAATACAGAGTCTCATAGAGCCATCTTTCTTCCTCACAAACAATACAGGAGCACCACAAGGAGACACGCTGGATCTGATGTATCCCTTGGCCAGTAAATCTTCCAACTGATCTTTCAACTCAATCGGTGCCATTCTATATGGAGCCCTCGAAATCGGAACTGTACCTGGCATCTTCAATACTGAAGTCTATCTCTCGAATCGGAGGCAAACCCGGAATCTCATCTGGGAAGACATCAGCAAACTCGCATACCACTGGCAAATCAGCCAATGATGGACTCGATTTCAGTAAATCAATTGAATAGATAAGGAATCCCTCTGCTCCTTTCTGTAACAATCGAGTCATAGATAGTACAGATATCAAAGGAATTCTGGATCTAGAACCCTTACCGTAGAATTTCCACTCATCAGTCATATCTGGTCTGAATCTCACAATCTTGTGGAAATAATCAACAATCGCTCTGTACTTGGTCAGCATATCAATACCGATAATACAGTCAAAATCAGACAACCCAAGTACGATGCAATCTAACTCCGCTCCCTGAAATCTCTGGGAACTTCTCTGTGGACACACTCTAGCAAAGTGTCCCTGCTGTCTGCAGATGTTGCAACTATCAGTCACTCCCTGGAATTGCTCAGTCAGGTGTCTCCCTCCGCAATTCCTACAATACACTCCCGTATAGCTCTGGCTCTGTTGAGAACCACCGGAGCTAGAAGAACTGGTCCCTGATTTCTTGAACTGCTTTCCTCGGGCTTTCAAGAAATCTTTCTTTCCACTACTGCTGCTGCCACCCTCGAATCTGGGAGGAGTTTGCTGTGGTCTCGGTGCTGGAGGAACAAACGAAGCTTCTTTCTGTCTCATCAGATCAGCTTCTGCTCCTTTGGCTCTGTTCAGGGCGTCAGTAAAGTTATTCGGTCGCCCTGTGTTCACCAATGTAAAAATCTCTGGGTTCAAACCATTGATGAACTTATCAGCAATAGCTTTCTCACTTTCAGCAACATGTGGAGCAAATCTCAACAAGGTAGAGAACTTGTTCACATACTCCTCAATGTTCAACTGACCTTGCCTCAGATTGGAAAACTCTGCCCCCTTGTCTTTCCTGTACGACACTGGGAAAAATCTCTGATAAAACTCAGCTTTAAAAACGTTCCAGGTAATAGTCGTACCTCGATACTCCAATGCTCTCTTTGTCATAATCCACCAGTTCTTTGCAACATCATGCAACTGGTGCCCAATCAGTCGAACTCGTCGCTCATCTGTGTAATCCAACGAATCAAACAACATTTCAATATCATCTAACCAACACTCACAGTCAACAGAAGTCTCTGTTCCCTTCAAGGTTGGCGGTTTAAACGACTGAAACCTTTTCAACAGTGTTTCCATCGGAGTTGCTGTCACATCCATCGGATTTGCAGATGTACTACCCTGTTCAGGTACTCTTCGAGGAGGCATATCTGATTACCAAAAGGATTAGTAACCAAATACAACAAACCTGTTTCAGTCCTCCTATGATCATCTTACTGCTGATCGAGAATCGGTTCTGATTCATTCTCAATAATACACGTTACCAAATCAAATCAGATAAACATGTAAACATGCATTTCAAAGCAGTAAGTCATGCTAGCAATCAAAAGCAAGGAAAGAAAACTCATTCTACCCCGCTCACTAGCTTCTATCTCAGTCTAAGGTACCTACTGCTCTGATACCACCTGCTGTGGGGACCCGAACCTAATCCATCTTCTTAATCATTATTAGGATCATTTAATTAATTTGGGTCTAATTTTTTTTTTAAAATACAATTGCGGAAACTAAAGTAATCACTCTGATATAAATATCAACATAAAGTACAGATCATGTACAACATATGTTTATCGCAACTAGAGTTCAGCTACTACATCAAGTACTGAAAATCACTCTACTTTAAGTCCGGATCTCCACGCTAATCTTGAATCTCTCATTCTCTTCGTTACCCTGATCCTGTCCTACCTGTTGTCATGCACACATACAAACAAGACAACAGCCGGATAACTCCGGTGAGAAATACATCCCAGTATAAATAATGTAAACATGCAATCATATAAAACATATATAAAAGCATAAAACAGATATCCATAACATGTATCAAATCTGAAAGACATGAATCGATATAAAACGGTAACTCAAACTCTAGACTCATCATCTCAGACTCGACTCATTTCTAATCTAGGGATCCCGATCTGAATAAGAACGCAACGTTCTCCCATCTACTTTACCCCAGCTAGATGGTGGTACGTTCTTAGTCCCAGACTTTGGCTGTCTATATCGAAGATCTGCAATAGGAGTCGGTCTTTTCCTCAGTATATCAATATATAGCCAAAAGTCCAGTGACTTGGCGGTTCTGCCATGGCGATTCTGCCAAAGACTAGGCGGATCTGCCCAACTCTAACTCATGCTTTGCTATAGATTAATAGACTAAGCATATCAATATCAAGAATTGCAAATATCAATGAAATAATCATTCAGTATGTGATTTTGGGGAACTCAAGTCAAATCTAACTCGAGTTGTGCAATCCCGAATCAACATTGATATATACCTTTCTCTCTGTCAATCTGACTCTGTCGAAGTCTCGAACTCAAATATGTAAATACTCAATCTGACAATGACAATAACGAGGAATACAATATTAATACCCCACTCAATCAATACTGGATATAATCAGAACTCAATCAAATTCTGTTTCAACGGCATAACTGCACAATCTCAATATACCCAGCAATACAAATCAATAGATATCAATTTCCACAACTCATAACCAATAATGATACAAATCTGGTATCAATCTCAGTCAAATCAACTCTGAAAATCATAACAATTTTATACGGTATCCGTTCTTCAATCCGGTGTCGATTATACGATGTCTAACATATCAGAACCATCATAATATATGAATCATATCTGATTCCTTCAATATCATAATTTCAGAACATAACAGAAATAAATGAAACTTACGTCCCGTTGAAGCCTGCGTTGATAGAAACTCAGTACTGAAGTCGGATTGAAAATCTAGCGGACGGATCGAAATATAAAGGCGTAGGGATTTTCTGTGAACTTCTATTTTCCCCTTTCTTCGTTTCCTCTTTCTTTTCCTTTAATTCTGCAGGAAGGAAGTATATATATATCCTCTTGCATGTTAAAGCAACGTGTCACATTTTTCTTCAATTCTGGTTGGCGCTCGGGCGGTCATAAATTTCCGCCCGGGCGCTTGCTCGGCGCTCGGGCTGTTAAAACTTACCCCTCATGATTAATCATTGGCGCTCGGGCGGTCAAAAACTACCGCCCGGGCGCCACATCTTCTGTGGAACATTGGCGCTCGGGCGGTCACTTTCTACCGCTCGGGCGCCAATAGTTCTGTCCAAAACTTGTACAATCCATATGCTTTGCCCAATCTGGTCTCGGAATGGCACGGCTATAATCACATCAGTTCATAATCAATAATCTCAGATTAATAGAATCAAAATCTCGGGCATTACAGCTTGCTTCTTTGAGCTCCAAGTGATTGCTCCAGACCCAAGACTAAAATTACTTGCTAAAACACTTCTTCTACCATCCAATCAACTTGCCTAGTAACTGTCATTGAATCAACATAATCTAAATTTGGGAACTTTGTAGTACCAAATTCCATAACTCATGGTTCTAGCGATGTAGCATAAGATCTGCTTTGTTGCTCCATGATGAATCTTTGAAGGATGTTGCATAAACTTGGAAATCATAGCAATATAAAATGCAATATCGGGTTGAATGTGTATGAGATAAATCAAACCTCCAACCAAACTCCTAAACCTTTTTGCATCATCCATCTCTGTCCCATCTTAATGGTGCAATTTTTCATTGATATTCATTGGTCTGGCAGTAGGTTGCTGATAAGTGCAATTTATGCACTTAAATTATCCTTATAATTCGTATATGTTGTTAGTTTTCGCGGGCGGAATTATGTGTCTTTTGTTGTTTTTGGTGTGATTTCAGGAATCTAGGTAAGGCATATTACATGGGCGTGAAAAGTAATGAAAATGGCGCTTGGAAGAAAATAGTGAGTTCAACACACAGAGAGACTGCGCATATGTGCGAAACACAAAGCGAGACAGAGAGCTTGGCGCACATGCGTGATGTACGACGCACATATGCGCGAAAGATGCCCATTGATGACAACAAAATAGAAGCTATCACGCGCATACGCTAGACGAGGCGCGCATATGCGCGAATGAAATATTTCCAGATGCACGAAACAGATGACTCCACGCATATGCGCGGAGCTAGTGTGCACATGTGCGTGCGAGAAAAATTGCCCAACACACAGACGACGACTTCCGCGCATATGCGCGAGGCTTGGGCGTGCCTTTGCACGCAACGCAGATGCCAGAATTATTAGGTTTCATCGTGGGCTTTATAAAATAGGAATTAATTTTTTGGCAACCGACATCCGGATCGAGGAGCAGAAATTAAGAGCCAACGGAGAACGGAACGTGAAGAACGGAGAGAGAAGACGCTCAATCCGGATACGGAGACGCATTTTCATATCTCTTCAACACGTTTCTAATTCGGTTCTGTACTTTTATGCTTTTAATGATTACAAATAGGTTTTGTTGTGATCCAGATTCGAGTATGAACTAATTTTATTTTCTAGAGATAGATGTAGTCTTGGTCGAACCTACGTTATTGGAGTTTTGAATGTTCATTGAATTAATTCATCGTGTTTATGTGTGATTTTTTGTCTTTAATGCTTTTGGATTACTGGCCATAATTCGACTGATTAAAAAATTAAGATCTAGCACTCGAGAGAGGGGATTGAAATTAGGACTGGGGAAATCACATCATCAGATGTTTATAACATGCAAAAGACATATAACTCTGGTGAATCCACAAAAAGAACCTTTTTTGCATATATTATTTGTTACGTGATTTTGAATAAATATACTAAAATTAATAATAGATAATACAGTTCTATTTATCACTTGAAAAAGGGAATAGAAAAATTGTGAGTTTTTTGTTAATAAACATAATGCGATTTAATGATATGTTAGTCAATTTGGCTCCAATCTCTACCTCTGGGAAGTATTACTACATGGGCAGATTTGGTTACGAAGTTTCTATCAAATTATTTTCCTTCTGCCAAGTTTGCTCAGCTGAAAATAGATATCACCAACTTCAGGCAGAAGGAATTCGAGGTGTTATATGAGGCTTGGGAGAGATACAAAGAATTACTCAGGAGGTGTCCGAATCATGGATATGCAGATTGGGTGCAGGTTGAGTTATTTTACAATGGTTTGGATGGGCCAACTAGAGGGAATGTGGATGCAGCCGCCGGAGGTACTATTTTCTCCAAAACATCTGATGAGGCTTATGAATTGCTTGAACAGATGACCATTAACAGTTACCAGTGGCCTAGTGATAGATCTGGATCAAAGAACCTGCTGGAGTGTATGTCGTAGACCCGATCACATCAATTACTGCACAGGTTTTGACGTTGACCACACAGATTGCAGCGATGAACAAGGCAGGCCAATCTACGTCTGATGTAGCACTGGTGACTGCCGAAGAAGAGCCTGTTGTGGAGGAAGCTCAGTACATCAACAACAATCGTGGCTTTGGAGGATATCGAGGTAATCCTCCCTCTAATACTTATCATCCAGTTTTGAGAAATCACGAGAATTCTCTTATGCGAACAACAAGAACGTGTTGAATCCTCCACCGGGGTTCAATACATAGAAGGGTGAAGGAAAGCCGTCTTTTGAGGATCTAGTTGGGACGCTTGTGACTGGGTCTGGGAAAAGAATGGCTAGAACTGAGTCTCATCTTGATAGCATGGAAATACACATGGGGAATATGGGTGCCACGATGAAATTTTTGGAAACACAGATTGGGCAACTAGTCAATGCTTTGAAAGATCAGAATAGAGGATAATTCCCAAGCAATACAGAGGTGAATCCTAGGGAGCAATGCAAAGCCGGAACACTGAGGAATGGCAAGGAAATTGGAATCCCAGAGCATACTGAAGAGAATGTAGATATTCTTGTTGAGGAAGATGATGGTAAGGGTGTAAGTGTTGGAAAAGAGAAAGTAGAGGAAACCAAGAAAGTAATTGGACAACATCCTTTACCGAAGGTGAATCTTCTATATCCACAGAGGTTCAAGAAGAAAGGGTTAGACGATCAATTTGCGAAGTTCCTGGAAATCTTCAAGAAAATACACATTAACATCCCATTTGCCGATGCATTGGAGCAAATGACCAATTACGCTAAGTTTATCAAGGATGTGATGTCCAAGAAGAGGAAACTTCAAGAATTTGAGACAGTGAAGCTAACCGAAGAGTGCAGTGCCATACTCCAAAGGAAACTACCACAAAAACTCAAAGATCCAGAGAGTTTTATTATTCCTTGTGTTATTGGTGGTTCTAGAGTAAATAGGGCTTTATGTGATTTAGGTGCCAGTATTAATTTAATGTCTTTTTCTATTTACAGGACATTGGAGCGAGGTGAAGCCTAGCACTATTAGTTTGCAGCTGGAGGACAAATCACTTACATATCCACGAGGGATGGTAGAGGATGTGCTGGTAAAGGTAAACAAATTCATATTTCCTGCTGAATTTGTCATTTTAGATATGGAGGAAGACTAGGAGACTCCACTTATCTTTGGAAGGCCGTTTTTGACCACCGGAAATGTAACGCCTCGAAAATTTAAAGGTGTGGGCGAACCACATGCATGCAATTATTAAATTTTTTGTGTATTTTAATTAAATTTTTTAATTGCATAAAGTAATTATGTGGTGCATATTTGTATTTTTAAAATATATTTTTCTACATGATTGCATTAAAATGTATTTTTAAGGATTATTCGAGATGCGATCGAGGAACGGAGACCGATGGCTGAAAAATAGAAAATGTTTTTATTAAATAATTATTTTTAATTATTTAAAATATGGGTGATGCTTTTTTATATTTTTGAAAATAAGGGGTTTTGAGGTGATTTTATACGCCGGGACGTAAATTTTATCGGTGTTAGTTTTTCAACAAAAATACGAACTTTTTGGCAATCCGGCTAATAAATTCACAAACTTATTTTCACTAAAACTATTTTAATCTTTTAATTAAATCCTAATTAAGACTAATGGGCCTAAACTTATGCTTAATGGACCTAAGCTTAATTAAGGAGATAATTAACTATTTAATATGTTAAAGCCACCCCAAACTCCACACTTTCACACGCCACTTCAGATTTTTGGCACACCAAAACTCTTGTTATCACACGGCACACACATATCCTTCAAGGAAAAGCATCAAGTTTTGCTTAGGATTTCAAGCCAAGGTCTCGTCGTCAACGTTCTTCGATTCGTCGACGTTTATTCGTGCGTTAAATACGCAAAGGCACGCCATATTCTCCTTTCTACTCATCCATCACACCATAGTAGTTGTTTAAATATGTATTGCATGGAAAAACAAGATGCACTTTTCTTATTTTCGTTTTTGTGCTTCATCATGAATTTGAAAGCTTGTTAATTGATTCAAAAACATGTTTATTATGTTAAGAAGGGGCTGCCATGTATTAGGATGTTATGGGACAGGTTTTACCCAACTTTTAGAGTCATTAGAAGCAACGATAACACTGCACAATACAAGAAACACAAAGCTGGAAACCATCGGGTGTCATGTTGAGTGTAGGGCCTTGGTTTGAAAGGTTTGGTGGCTTGGCTTGGCTTTGGTTGGGACCAGGGCTTGGGTAGGGACGTGGTTGAGTCAAGGAAAGAGTCCTAGCCATGCTAGGACTCAAGGTAAGAGGCTGGGGAGGAGTCCTAGCAAGCTAGGACTCCACCCGAGAGTTACAGCAAGATGGAGCGCAGATGATCAGCTGGTGCAGGGAGGAGGTTGCGCGGCTAAGAGCTCTGGGATGGGTTAAGCTAGGTCCTTTAGGGTCTAGAGAAGGTGGTCCACGGTCGAGACAAGGGCTGGGATGGTTTTGTTCAGGCAGGGCCGAGCATGAATATGAGAGCGTGAGTGGGGCCTTGTGCACGCATGCTGTGCTTCTGATCCAGGAGGCTTGTGCGTGGGCTCGAGGCTAGGGCTGGTCTGGGTCGAGTCTGGGCATGGTCCAGGGATGGCTAGGGTCAGGTGGGGCTCGGTGGTTAAGGGCTGGTGGAGTCCTAGGTGGCTAGGAGTCCCAATGCAGCAAGGACACTACAAGCGCACACACTCATGCACTTGAGGTCGAGTTCAGGGGGTTATTCGAGGGTCCAGGGGTCTGGTCCAGGGCTTGGGCTGGGTAAGTAGGGTCCCTAGATGGGTTGGCTAGGTTTTGGCTCAAGGTGACTCGGGCGTGACTCGAGTAAATTGGGAGATGACTCGGTGTGTTCGATAAGGTGTCTATTTCGAAAATTAAAAGGCTAAAAATGAATCCATGGGTCCACGGGGGTGGCTAATGACTTGGAAGGGTAGAATAAATACTAAAAATGTTTTGTTTAAAGTTGGGATCAAAATAACGAGTTTTGGATTTTTTCGGGATTTAATCGCCGCACGAAATGCTAATCAACGAATTAATTGAAACACCTAGTTTTAAGCTTCATAAAATTATAAAACTTGTGTTTAAGCTTAAATAATTATTATAAGTCTAAGTTTTTAATTTGAAAATTTTATATTAAGTTTTAGTTTAATTCGTGATTAAAACGCATTAATACGTCTTATTTAAAGATTAAAGCAAAAGTCCTCGATTTAACCTAAATAAAAATATGAGAAAATTAATGTTGCTTAAATAATTATTTGGGATATGTTAGAGTCAATGAAATTAAGAAAAAGTCAAAAACGTGAAATTTTACGTCTAGGGGTATAAAACGATCATTTTACACCTAGAAATTAGTAAACGTCATGGCAGTGTCCTGAATGCTGTTTTATATGCTAATATGATTATTTGGAATGTTTATGTTGGAATCAAAATTACGGCGTTTGAAAAATTGCCAACTGATTATGCGAACCAACTGAATATAATAAACTGATCTACGCAACTGAAACGCAACTCAATTATTCTCCTCACCAGTTTATTGCCCAGCAGCTGATTAATTCAGCTGAACACGTCATTAACAACCGACAGATAGTACCACTACAGTCTGCAACTATTAGTGGGACGCCGCATTTCAGAGGTGACAGAGTACAGTTGTCAGAAGAATAACGACGTGGCATATCAACGGATATAATATTCAAATAGCAGTTAATGTTACCGTTGAAATGGAAGCTTATAAATAGTTAAAGAGAGCAGCTGAAAATAAAATGAACCTACAACGAAATTCCAATCTCTTTGAAGCTTGCTGTTACGCTGCAAAATTCTTTACTTGCATTCAAATATCGAAAGCTCTCGCTTACTTGTTATATCAGTAGCATTCAGGCTATACATTTGAGCTTAATAGCACTTTGTAATATCTGCTAATTCTTTTAAGTTGTGCTAAGTTCTGTCAAGGACTGTAAAAGCATTTGTAACTAAGAGTTTCAGTTTTGGCAGTGTTAAGTCCAAACTGAAGTGGGTCAGTACATGTCTTGTATTTGATCAAAGTCTTTTAGTGGATAACCTATCTTCGTGATAGAAGGGGTGACGTAGGAGTTATTCAAGTCTCCGAACATCCAGAAACAATTGTGTTCTTTCCTTCAGTTATTATATTTCAGTTAGATATTCTATCTTTCAGTCAGTTCATATTCCGCAACTTTTTTCTTCAGTTTAACTGATTGTCATTGACCGACGTGATACCTAGATTCAGTTTGTAACCGAACTGAATCCAAATCTTCGAAGAGAATATAAAATTCGTGAAGTGTTTATTCAACCCCCCCTTCTAAACACTTTTCATCCTTCTAACCGATCCTTTCAAGTGGTATCAGAGCAGTTGTATTTCGTCTCAGAATATCTTACTCAAACTGTTCAGTATGTCTCCTTTTAACAAGATTCCTATGTTTTCCAGAGAGGATTTTGATGACTGGAAAATAAGAATGCAGGCTCACTTAGCTGCACAAGATGATGATATGTGGTACGTTATAACTTATGGACCCATGAAGATTTTGAAAGCCAACACAGCTGTTGCCATTACTGATGGGGCACCTCATCGTATAGAAAAACCCAGAGTAGAATGGACGACAGAGGATAAAAGAAAAACCAATTTGGATAATGTGGCAATGGACATACTATACAAGACGCTGGATAAAGTAACCTTCAGCAAAATCAAAATGTGCAAGACATCCAAAGAAATTTGGGAGAAGCTGATCCAGCTTTGCGAAGGGAACGAACAAACCAAAGAAAACAAACTTTCTGTTGCTGTTCAGAAGTTTGACAATATCAAAATGAGAGTTGGTGAAACGATGCATGAATATGATGAAAGAACCAGCTGCATCATCAATGAATTAAATGCACTTGGAAAAGTGTACACAAACAAAGAAGTTGCATTGAAGGTAATCAGAGGTCTTCCCAAGGAATGGGACGTGAAGACCATGGCAATGAGGGAATCCAAGGATCTGAACAAAGTTGAGCTTCATGATCTATTTGCTGATTTGAAAGCTTACGAGTTTGAGCTGCAAACTCGAGAAGGAGAATCTTCTACTCCAGCAGCCACGACTGTCTTAGCTGCTGTTAGAACAGAACCAACTGGTTCAATTGAAAAAGCTGCTGATCAACTAAGAAATGATGCCATGTCATTGTTCATCAAAAAATTCGGAAAATTTATGAGGAAAAATCAAGGAAATTTTCAGAATAAATATCAAAGAAGCAATTCCAAGGAAGAATCAAACGCTTGCTATAACTGTGGATAACCAGGTCACTTCATTGCTGACTGTACCAAACCAAAGAAAGACAATCCAGGCTCAACTGAAAGAAGAAAGAAACCATATGAGCACAAAAAGAGATCCAAGGATGATAAGAAGTTCTCTAGGAAGAAGCATGAAGTGCTCTTGGCTGAAGAGAGCAAATCAAAATGGGCAGAAACTGACAGCGAGGGGTCAGAACCAGAAACATCATGCAGTTCTAGTGACAATGAAGAGGAAGTGAAATGTTTGAAGGCTGGTGATACAGAACTGGAGTCCAACAGTCAACAGGTATTTGATTTTAGCTCAACTGATTTTACCAGAGAAGAACTTATTTCAACTCTGCATGATATGGTTAGTGAGTATCATAAGCTTGCCTTTCATTTGAAAAGGCTAGAGCAAAGCAAACTGATTCTATAGACAATAAGACTAAAACGTATGAATCAGTTGATATGTTGAGTCTGAAAAAGGAGATTGCTGAACTCAATACTGAAAGAAGCAAGGATCAATTAATTATTCAAAAGTTAATGCTTGAGAAATCAAAGCAAACTGAGCTTATTCAGGCTTGGAACAAATCATCTGTTGCATTGCCTGATATACAGAACTCACATAAATCAGTTACTGATAAAACTGGTTTAGGGTTCAGTAACCAAGATGAAATGTCTCCCAAGATACTCGACCAAAACTGTATATGAATAAATGGAAATACATTCACTTTGTCAAATTAGTTATGGTACAAGAACAACCGGAGCCAAGTAAACTGGTTGAACAGCCAACTGAAAGTATGAACAAGGGCAAAAGATGTGGTATTGGTTATAGCCCAAAAGTGGTAACTGATTCACGCAGTCAGCCACCAAAAAGCTTTAGCAAAAATTATTCAAATGGCTACTCCAATTACTATAACAGGAAGCCAGTTCAGAAAAGATACCGGCTGAACAATCAGTTGAAAAAGGACAAATCACATGTTGTATCTTCTGCACACTATACACCAAGCACACACAGATCGGGAAAGACCATCTGGAAAACAGCAACTGGACGGTCAGTTAGACTGATCCAAGTCTGGATTCCTAAAGGACTAATTAATTTTGGACCCAAATAGAAAAGGGTACCAGAATCTTATCTCTTGTGTGATTGTAGGTAACAGGTACAAGCATTGAATCAATATGGTATTTGGATAGTGAATGCTCACGACACATGACAGGAGAGTCAAACTTGTTATCTCAACTAGTTAATTACACTGGACCAAACATCAATTTTGGAGATAATTCCAAAGGTAAAACTGTGGGTAAGGGTAAGCTTATCCATGGTAACTTTATCATTAATGATGTTTTATTAGTTGAGAATCTCAAGTATAATCTGATTAGCATCAGTCAATTATGCGATAATGGATTCTCAGTTCAGTTTAACAAACTTTCTTGTTCAGTCAAATGCTCAAATAATGAGATCATCCTAACTGGCAAACGGTGTGGACATACAAAGTTAGTTGGAATGATCAACCTTATGCACCAGTATGTTTAGTTGCTTCAAAATTTTCTCAAAACTGGTTGTGGCATAAGAGATTAAACCACCTGAATTTCAAATCTATTGCATATCTGAGTAACCACGATCTTGTCACTGGTTTGCCCAAAATGGATTTTATCAAAGACAAAATTTGTCCAGCATGTCAGTTTGGTAAACAAGTAAAATCTTCTTTGAAAAACAAGGGCCGTAAATCCTCCTCCCGATGCTTAGAGCTGTTGCACATGGATATATTTGGTCCAATACCGGTTAGGGGGAATGAAATACACCTTGGTGGTTGTAGATGATTTTTCAAGATTTACTTGGATTATTTTTCTAAAGACAAAAGACCAAACTGCTGCACAACTGATCAAGCTTTTCAAAAGATTATTAAATGAAAAATCAGTTGGTATTGATAGAATCAGATCCGATCGAGGAACTGAATTCATCAATCAAATTCTTTCAAATTTTTTATAAAATACTGGAATTAAGCATGAGCTCTCAGCAGCTAGAACTCCTCAGCAAAATGGTGTAGCTGAGAGGAGAAATCGGACCCTTAAAGAAGCTGCTAGAACAATGCTTGCTGATTCGGGTATTTCTCAAAGATTTTGGGCAGAGGCGGTAAACACTGCGTGTTATACTCAGAACAGATCAATGATTAATAAGAATCATATGAAAACACCTTATGAGATTTGGCATGGAAGAAAAAGTGTGGTTTCATATTTCAAAATATTCGGCTGCAGATGCTTCATTCTTGACAATGGCAAAAATTATTTAAAAACTTTTGATTCTAAATCTGCAGAGGGAATATCTCTTGGATATTCTTCGGTGAGCAAAGCTTATAAAGTTTTTAATTAAAACTCTTTGAATGTTGAAGAATCTATCCATGTTGTTTTTGAAGAAACTGTACTAACTGATAAGCCAACTGATACAGTTGAGCTAGTTGATAGATTTACAGAAATCAGTTTGGAGGATGATGATGAAGAAGACAATCATATCAATAAAAACAACCTCCAAACACCTGAACCAGAAGTATTAGATCAACCAGCTGAACCAGAAGCTGTTCCTAACGATCAGTTGATAGAGCAAACAAATGATATTCAGTTACCAACTGAAACCGCTCCAACTGAAACTGAAAACATTCACTTGCCCACAGAAGCAGTTGCTGACTTAGAAGCAATAAACGCTGAACTCAGATGGAAGAAATCACATCCTCCTGAATTGGTGATAGGTAATCCATCTGATCCAGTGAGAACAAGAAATCAGATGCTCAATCTATTCATTCACTCAGCTTTTGTATCACAACTGGAACCAAAGAAAGCTGAATAAGCTCTTGCTGATCCAAACTGGATAAATGCAATGCAAGAAGAGCTAAATCAGTTTATAACCTAGTTCCAAGACCAGTTTCAAAAATTGTTATAGGTACAAAATAGGTTTTCAGGAACAAACTGAACGAAGATGGTTCAGTTGTGCGCAACAAAGCAAGGCTAGTAGCACAAGGTTATAGGCAAGAAGAAGGAATTGACTACGATGAGACATATGCACCAGTTGCAAGACTGGAGGCAATCAGAATATTCCTTGCCTATGCTGCATTCAAAAACTTTAAAGTCTACCAGATGGACGTAAAGAGTGCATTTCTGAATGGCCAGTTGCAGGAAGAAGTCTACGTTGAACAACCTCCAGGTTTTATCAATCATCACCTTTCTGATCATGTCTACCATTTGAACAAAGCCTTATATGGTCTTAAGCAAGCTCCAAGAGCTTGGTATGACACTCTTTCAAAATTTCTAACTGATCACGATTTTTCTGCTGGACCAGTTGACAAGACTTTGTTCAAATTCTCCAAGAATGATCATATTCTACTCGTTCAAATTTATGTTGATGACATCATTTTTGGGTCAACTAACCCCAAATTATGCGAGAAATTTGCTAAATTGATGCAGAAGAAATTTGAAATGAGCATGATGGGTGAACTGACATTCTTTCTTGGATTACAAGTGAAGCAACTGGAGTCGGGTACTTTCATTAGTCAAACTAAATACACAAAGGAATTATTGAAGAAGTTTGGCATGGAATCGTGTTCAGCTGCAAATACTCCCATGAGTTCATCAGTAAAACTGGACACAGATCAAGGGGGAATATCAGTTGAGACGACGCTTTACAGAGGATGTAAGCTTGATCGTAAAAGTACAAGTGGATCATGTCATTTTCTAGGAGACAGACTGATCTCTTGGTTCAGCAAGAAGCAAACATCCATAGCAAATTCCACAACTGAGGCAGAATACCTTGCTGCTGGAAGCTGCTGTGCTCAACTGCTCTGGGTTCAGCAACAACTGAGAGATTATGGAATTGACGAAAAAGAATCACCCATATTTTGTGACAATACAAGCACGATTGCTATTACCTACAATTCAGTTCTTCACTCCAGGACCAAGCGCATAGATGTCAGGCATCACTTCATCAGAGATCATGCCTTGAAGAAGGACATCAGACTGGAATATGTTTCAACTGATCAGCAAGCAGCTGATATCTTCACCAAACCATTGGCTGAGACTAAGTTTTCTCATTTTCGCAATATACTTGGATTAATTGATTTATCTTAATTTTTTTTCAGTTAATCTTTATCAGTAATCTTGCTTATAATTTTTTATATGCATCTATTAAGGGGAAATATTGGTTTTAAGAGGTTAGTGAGAAGACAAATGTTAGTCAACTCTCAACTGAAAGGATTCGGTCTTACAACTGATCGTTCAGTTGGGTATTTCACTACTCTTCTCATATAAGCTATCTAATTAACCATATGATATTCCAAATCAAGTGACGTGACTGTCTGCTATCTCATGATGAATTTTATCTTAAAACATGGACGCATATTAACCGTTTAATTTGTACACACGCTTACAGCACACGTACACATGTTTTCATTCAAAATTTTCAATGGACTAACACGTGTCCAGAATTTGAATAGTCACGTACATAAGTACCTTTCCCCGCTTAACTTCAGTTTCTTCTTACGCGTACATCACCTTTCAAGAGAAAACTCATACACTCCGAGCTTGTGTCTTGTGAAATTTCAGGTTTTCTAAATCTCGGAAATGGCAAATCAAATTCCTGCACACTTATTGAACACTATGGCTATCAATTTTGAGTCAGCCCTATCAATCGGAGAAGTTGATGTGAAGAATGTTTTTCTGAAGCTTGAATCAGCAGGGTTGAAAACTTTCTTAGGGCAATTCTCTCAAGAAATCTATCCAAAGGAACTTCAAGATTTCTACTCAAATGGATTTATCAACTCTGATGGAAACATCATCTCTACTGTCAACAATCACCTGTTGACCATCTCTGAAGATTTTCTTGGAGAATTATTTTTGCTGCCTTCGGATGGGTTAGCACAACTTGCTGATGTCAAAGCATCTGATGTCGAAGAGACGCAAACCTTACTTTCTGCTGATGAACGGAAAATCAAAGTTTTCGATCCAAAGAAGGAGCTGAAGCATGAGGTTCAGTTACTGGCCGACATTGTAGCCAATAAGCTATTGGCAAAGGCAGGATCCTTTGCTGCTTTAACTTTGAAGAAATTTCAAGCCATTACTGTCATCATGGCTGGACAAAGACTCAACTAGAAGCACCTCCTTTTCAACATCTTGAAGAATATGTTCTCTTCCACCAAGCAGTCAAAAGGTTTTGCAATACAGCTGAGCTATTTGATGAAAGTCAAAGGGTTAGTAACTGATGATTCCGAGAGATTATCTAAATTCAAGGTGTTCAATGCCAAGAATATTTTGCCACCAAAAACTAAGTTGGACATCTCTCCTGAAAAATTTGTTAAGATCAAAACAGAGATTGGGACGCAGCAGGCTGCTCCCAAATCGGTTAAGATTGCTAAGACTCTACCACAGAAGAAGACTTCAAAGCGCAAACTGCTTATCAGTGATTCTAATGTAGAGAAGACCCCGTCTCCTCCAATTGCCAAGAATCCACGGACACTGAAAACCAAACCTACTGCTACAGTTGAAGTCATACCAACTGATAAGGTGATGAAATCAGGAGCTCAAAAGCCAATCCAGGCTATTCCATTGAAGGCAATTCCAACTGAGTCCTCAACTAAGGATCAGTTACCCTTGTTCACCATTCCTCCAAAGAGTATAATCACTACATCTAGTGATAAAACCAGGCTTGCTGGAGTAAAAGCTCCACTTATTAGTATTTCTCCTTACTCCCCTTTACCATTTGCCAGACCAACAGGGGTTGTGCTCAGAGAAAAGATTGATGCAACTACGTCTGGGTTAACCATTCTTCATATTTTGACTGACTCCAAGGGCAAAGGTAAAATACAAGAAGAGCCCAGACCTTCGAATGCCATTCAAACTCACATTGATCTAATTTGGAAAGAGGTCAATAAATTTGCTGAAGAGAAGCTCCAAGTTTTTGAAGAATGGGTAAATTTCAGAGTTTGGGTTTTTGCCAAGGACCTCAACAAAAAGTCTAAGCTGAAAAGATTTATTGCTCTAGAAAGAGTAGTGCTGAAGATAGTCAAAGCTTCTTCAATTTATCAAGCTTTGCAGAGGAAGAGGTATTTCTTTGATCTTTCAAGAGAAAAGAAGCTGAAGCAGATTGTTACTGAGTTTCGGCAAAATTTAAATCCCACAAGTCCAACTACTTTCAATGATAAAGCAGTCTATGCTCAACTAGAAGCAGATTTAATTGGACTACAAGCAGAAATTAAACAGTGGGAAATGGATCAAGAACTGATCATCCCAGAATTTTCTCAAGAAATTGTGACTGAAGATCTAGCTGAACAATCTGTTGGAGAGCATGATAAGGACACTACTGCTACCCTTTCTCAGAAAGCAGATGTCTCCTCATCTTCAATTGCTCCACCTTCACTCTTGTCATCACCTCCTATTGATGATCCCAAGATGTATTCAGAAGCTGAATTGACACTAGCTCATATTGATGAAATTATTCAATCAGTGGTTCTAGAAACTTCCACCAATGAGCCCTTGTCAGTTGATCACTCCGCTGATCAAGCAGTTGAAGAGAATCCCATCTTAACTGACGAGCCAGTTCAAGCTGTCATTTCTGAACCAAATGATCAAGCTATGATGTTTGTTTAATCACCAGATCACCACATTACTGAGAATCTGGAGGATCTATTGACTACTTCTGAAAATCCTCCAACTGTTGTGTCAGCTCGTATTTCAGGTGATCATCAGGCAGAAGCATCAGTTCATGACCCTCTAGTTGAAGACCCTGTAAACTGTCACATTCAGCAGGAAAGCTCAAATGCTAATCAACTTCAGTCTTCACCTCCTCTGGTCCAAGCGGAAGTAACTGAAACAGATGTTCCAGCATCAACTATTGCTGCAACAATGATATCTGAAAGAACCATGGTGGTTTTTGATCGACTCTCTCAGGAAACTGGAGCGTCGGATCAGCCAAATCCTCACTCTGCCAAGGATCTTGAGTTTGCTCTTGAAGAGATTCAGGACATTCAGCATAATATACAGAGAGTGATTAATGATTTGTACAAAATTCAGTATACTCAACTAGCACATTATCTGAAGCTAGAACATTCTGAAGCATTCAACTAAGAGAAACTGAAAGCAATTCAAGAAGCCTTAACCTCTCTTTCTCAGTCAGTGAACGCGATTCAAAAGAACAAAGGTTTGGCTCAGAGTCTCTCCATCACTCAAGACGTTATCAGCAAATGCGTTGAAAATCTGGAGACGCTTGTAACAAGCAAAATAGACTCGTTGCAAACCACAATGCTCTCTGTCGTCTCTAACATATCCTCTTCTGTCAATCTCTTATCAATCGATGTTCGGAAATTATCTCTTCAGATGGGTTTAGTTGACAAAAAGGGGGAAGAGATTAAAGAGCTTCTAGATCCACAAAAGAAGAGCAGTCTTTGAGTCATTGTCAGTTACGCAATTCTATATCAAAACTTTTATGTTATCTACTATGAGTTCAATTGTTCAGTTATTTTGTGCTTAGTTTTGTCAAACACCTTAAAGGGGGAAATTGTTGGAATAAAAATTACGGCGTTTGACAAATTGCCAACTGATTATGTAAACCAACTGAATATAATAAACTGATCTACGCAACTGAAACGCAACTCAGTTATTCTCCTCACCAGTTTATTGCCCAACAGCTGATTAATTCAATTGAACACGTCATTAACAACCGACAAATAGTACCACTACAGTCTGCAACTATTAGTGGGACGCCGCATTTCAGAGATCACAGAGTACGGTTGCAAGAAGAATAACGACGTGGCATATCAACGGATATAATATTCAAACAGCAGTTAATGTTACCGTTGAAATGGAAGCTTATAAATAGTTGAAGAGAGCATCTGAAAATAAAATGAACCTACAACGAAATTCCAATCTCTTTGAAGCTTGCTGTTACGCTGCAAAATTCTTTACTTGCATTCAAATATCGAAAGCTCTCGCTTACTTGTTATATCAGTAGCATTCAGGCTATACATTTGAGCTTAATAGCACTTTGTAATATCTGCTAATTCTTTTAAGTTGTGCTAAGTTCTGTCAAGGACTGTAAAAGCGTTTGTAACTAAGAGTTTCAATTTTGGCAGTGTTAAGTCTAAACTGAAGTGGGTCAGTACATGTCTTGTATTTGATCAAAGTCTTTTAGTGGATATCCTATCTTCGTGATAGAAGGGGTGACGTAGGAGTTATTCAAGTCTCCGAACATCCAGAAACAATTGTGTTCTTTACTTCAGTTATTATATTTCAGTTAGATATTCTATCTTTCAGTCAGTTCATATTCCGCAACTGTTTTCTTCAGTTTAACTGATTGTCATTGACCGACGTGATACCTAGAGTCAGTTTGTAACCGAACTGAATCCAAATCTTCGAAGAGAATATAAAATTCGTGAAATGTTTATTCAAACCCCCCTTCTAAACACTTTTCATGCTTCTAACCGATCCTTTCAGTTTATGAATTTTTATATGTTCAAATGTTATTTTAATTGTTCATGGATATGTATATGTTAAAATGTTATTTTTAAAACGTTTATGGATTTTATGGTTTAATTATGGACATTTAAAAGAAATGTTGCATGCTTGGTTTAAAATAAAAACGTTACATGCATGTTTAAATTTTATAAAGTGGTGATAATATGAAATGTTGAAGGAAGTGAAGTAATTGTGACTAATACGATGATATGTTGGAAATATCGTGAGGGTTATGGTTCCAGTGGAAGCCGACGATTGTGTTTCCTTGGATACAGATATGTAGATGTATACGATGATATGTTAATACGTAAGGCCAATGCCCAGTTGATCAGTGAGAGTGTTGCTGGTGTCCTTGCCGCCCAGTAATGTGGTTACATGTAGATGGATCTATCGCCCAACACGTAGACGTAGACGTAGACAAACACGAAAGTCACAATTAACGATCTGAATTCAATGAAAGGAAAAAAGAATACGTATATGTTGATGATAATATGAATACGAATATATCGAGGATGACATGAATATGTTTATGAAAAAAGATCATGTAAATGTTTTTAAAGTTTTTGCATCATTATGAAAATGTGTTTGTTTAAAATTTATGCATCATGAAAATGTTTATGAAAATGGTTATGTTTAAATTTATGTTTCTTCATGAAAACGATATTTTAAGTACACATATTTTTCACTGTTGCATGTGATCTGTATATGTATTACTTGTTATCAAGATTTTGGTGTGTTGAGTCTTTAGACTCACTAGGTGTGATTGATGCAGATGATTATGTTAATTATGATAATGGAGGTCTTGATGGTTGACTTTGCTGGACTGAAGGTGCACATAACCCGAGGATCGACGCTAGTTTTCCGCACTAGTTATATTTCATGATTTTAAATAATGTTAAGAATATTTTTATGACGATTTAATTATGAGTGATTTTTGAGAGGTTATAGTATGGGCTATACTTTTCAAATGATGTTTTTAGGTTTGGTAAAATACTTGGTTGTTTTACTTTTAAAATGGTTCCAAAATATTTTATGCATGTGATTATGCATCTCGATCGAAATAGTGAGGGTTTAAAAAAAAAAGCTAGTACTTTTTAAGAAAATAAATAGCAGACGTTTCAGGAAAAGCCTTGATTGATGTGCACAAGGGCGAGCTCACACTAAGAGTAGGTGGAGAGGAAGTTGTGTTCAATATCTAGAACACCATCAGAGGACCAAATGAGGTAAGTACTTGTAATAGCATTGATATCATTGATTCATGTGTATCTCATGTTGGTGCAAGTATGTTGACGAAAGTATAAAGGCTCGAAAATTCGTGTTTGAAAATTTGCGGAAGAATTTAAAAATTTCTTTTTAAAATAATCAAAATGCCTCATTCATAAAATAAAATGATAAATCAAGTTTAATGTTCACAATAGCAGCGGAAGAAATTATTGTTTGCAAAATAACAAGTTAAAGTAATCCAACAACTGATAAAAATGTTTGAGCATAAAAATGGTAAATGCTAAAAATGAGGTCCTCGGGTTCCACTACTGCCGACCCGAGCTGGCTCACTGATCCCCGCCCTCAGTCCCGTCCTCATCAGTACCTACAACAATCAAGTCTAGTAAGTCTAAAGACTCAGCATGCATATATCGTAAATAACAAGTAGTAATAATAAAATTGCATGCGAAGTGAAAATAACATATCATGAGTCTGGCATAACGTAAAAATATCATGTCATGAATAATTATAATACGTGCATAACTGAATCGATAATCGTAAGTGAACTGTTTGCTTGATAGAGCTTTTTAATAAAATAGCCTGTCATAATTTTGTTGAGATTATGTTCTACGCTAGTGGCCCATGAACTAAACTGAACTGAACTGAGTCGTCTGATCCGACTAATACCACAGTATACTAGGTGGAACTGGACTGAACTGAACTGAACTGAACCGGTAAGTGACCACCGGTGAAGTAATAATCCCATGATAATGAAGTGGCGACAAGCAATATCGCATAAATCTCAAAAATGAATATTTTATATTTTTTGCACGTAATATAATTAAATAACATAATTAAATATGATGCATTTGTTAGAGTAGGTGCCCGTCGAGCCAAGTGTTGGCCGAGTGTTCACAATGAAACCCTATGTATAAGCAATCTTTATTTTAATAATATTTGAAATTATTGTTTTGGCAAATCTTTATCTATATACCCATGCTAGTTGCATAAATAAAGCCCTTGAATATATAAATAGTAGAAAGAATATGAGATGCTCATATGATGAGTATCATGAAACTCATATTTGGAATACTGTATATTCTAAACAGTTCCTAGTCGATTCAGCCGCCACTAAGAAGGATATAGGCCGCTCGAGTTCGAGACTAGTATCTGCGATGTGAGTACCATGTTTCATTGGTAGGGGACATTGTGATGTCCGAGCATGCAGATAGATGCTCCTTGTAGAGTGCGCTGAACAACCCTCCATAAAGGACTTTCCAAGTGGTTCTCACTTATCGAGTGGAAAAGTCCTAGTTTATGGTTGTACACCATTAGTCCTTATGACCCGGGACAACATTGAGACTCTATGTGCTAGAATTACACTTTGACTTGTTTACCGACTCTCATGGGGTCATCAGGTGGCAAGGTTGGGTGTTCTGTCAAAACATATAGGAGTCGATGCATTGTAGTCGGGGATTCACCGCTTACCTTCGGGTTTGGATATCCTATGTGTTCTCATGTATATGTAGTTTGAAATCTCTGATCAGAGTATGGTGGTAATTAAGAAAGGGGTTTCTTAGATTACAACATCGATGCAACTACGACATGACACATAATATCGATTCATTGACAACTCTCGATAAACCAATGGTTGTCGAATCGGTCGGGATATATGAGTTGAAGGGACCGTACTGTACGCTAACCATAATTGAATGGTTCTTGCAGGCACTATCATTTGATACATAGGGAATCATGTAAGCGATGCTGCTAGGCGTTTAACATGATTGGTTGGGTACTATCAGACTTGGGTTCTGACGTTCTTATTATCAAGGAGTTGATAAATAAGAATGGAGCAATTGGGGTATGCTCATATAAGGACATGTTTAGTCCGAATCACATGGAGATGTGAACCCACGGTTAGTTGTATCAATGAACCATTGAGGGCCACACAAGTACTAGCTTTTTAGATCCCGTTGAGAAGTAAAAATAGTTCAATGTGTTGAACGGCTTATAAATGAGTTTATAAGCATTGAGAAAAATAGAAGTATGACTTCTATGAGAGAAATGTAATTTTTAATTTATGAATGTGTTCCTAAATTAAAAATAGGCCAAATAAATAATGTATTTGAAAATTGTGATTTTCATAAACATTGTTATGGACTAAATTAAATTAATTCAAGTGTTGAATTAATTAAACACTGGTGGGCCTAGTAGAGTCCAAATAATTAAATTAATTCATGTGTTGAATTAATTAAATAACATTGGGCCTTGTAGAGCCCAATTGGAAATAATTATTTAACTAGTGGGCTTGAGTAAAATCAAGTAAAGTCTAATTGGGCTCAAATATGTTAGAGACAATTTAAATAGTCCATGGGCCTTGTAATAGTTACAAGCCCAAATCACATTGCATGCTTGGGAGGTGAAGAGTTGGGGAATACTTTTGATTAAAAAATTGGCATGGCATGCAACTTTTTGGATCAACTTTTTGCACTACCAAGACAACTCTTCCCTCCCTCATTCTACACTATGTTGGCCGAAATTTTTAGGGATTTCTCTCCAAGTTTTTCTTCTTCTTTTCTTCTTCAAGTGTTGAGGAAGAAATATTCTTCTCCTTGAAAAATCCTCTTAATTTTCTAGTGCAAATTAAGAGAGGATTTATCTAGCAAGTGATGGGCCTAATTTTGAAGGAAGGAGAGCTTGTAGATTTGTCATCCTTGAAGAGCCAAGTTGTTTACAACTTGGTTGGTGCCATCATCAACCTCAAGAGGTTGATAGGTAACGATTTTCTCAACACCCTATGTATGATATTGGTGTTTTATTGTATTTGCTACACAAACAAAGAGGTGGCCGAAAATTTTGATGAAAAATTTGATTTTTTAAACTTCCGTTGCGCTTTCGGTCACCGTAACCGATCCTCTTTCAAGTGGTATCCGAGCTATGATTACGATTTTGTGTAGCAATTACAAGATATTATGTTGAGATCGATTTCTAACCGCATGAGTGTATTTTTGCAACCAAAAACCGAGGCTTATTGAGGTGAACTTCGGGCAGCTCGGGCTGCCCGAGGGGCTGCCCATTTCGGGCAGCTAGGGCAGCCCGAGGGGCCATTAGATGTCATGGGCCTTGATGTTGTTGGGCCATTAGATGGTTAACATATTTGTGAATTTTAAATGGGCCAAAATGTTTTTGGTGAAAAATGAGTTTTTGGGCCCTTAAGTTTAAAATTACAAAAGTTGCAAATATTTTCTCATGAAATAAATATTTTAAGTTGGACTTTAAATATTTATAGTAAATGGTGATTTACGAGAAATTCGCTTATAAATAAATTAATTTGAAAGTATACAAAGGTGTTTGTATACTTTGTTAATTTAGTTTATAATCGTGGCGGTTTGTGATTGGATCAAGATATATAATATTGGATCAATTAATTATTGTGATAATTAATTGATGGTGTATGATATGTGATATTATGCATGAAGGATGATCAAAAGCCCAAGCCCAATTTGCTAGGTGTATGCTAGGATATTTTGTGTTGAATGATTGTAATAATTATCAATTTATAAAGTGGGCTTGGTTTATGGCCCGTTCCCACCCCCATGAGATGTATCCCTATTTGCCATGGATATTTATTTGTAAATATTAGTATAGTGGATGATCAAGATTGGAAGATGGTGGCCATGATGATTATGAAGATCGAAGACATGTAAATATTGGAAGCTAATGTAATAGTTGCATTTGCATCACTTGCATTACCCTAGGATTGGACCTAGGCCCGTGTTTAGCTCACACTGGCCATTAGTATTGGGGAGATTGATCATCCTTGTTTTGTTTACTGTTTATAATATATGCATGATATGTTATAAATAATGAGTATGTGCGTTATTATTATGATAATAACAAAGTTGCATGAATCCGGCAAACATACGATCAAACATGGCGAGCTTTTAAATAAAATTAATGATGAGACCTTTCAAAATAAAAAACCCTCATTTTGAATAAGATTCAAAATTAATATCAAGCCCGAAAAGGGAAATTATAAATTTGTTTATAATTTCCATGTCTTCCATCGACAATGGGTGCATGATGAACGCTACACGTACTCGGGGCTCGGCTCATATTATTGGGGGGGCCCTGGGTGCCGGAAAGCTGTGACATCCATTGACATGGTGATGTGAAATACGTGGAACTCCCATGATTTCGGCTCATATTATTGAGGGAACTCATGGCGACCGTCCATTAAGGTTCAACATCGATGGGTAAGGCTTGACACGTGAAGATGAACGACGTCATATTATTGGGTCCTAATAAAACGTGGGACAAAAGTTTACGTAGAGGGTTGCATTGTGATGCAATTGGAAACTACCTTTTAGGAATTGTGATTGGCTGATATTATTCGGGATCATAATTCGCTAATTGGACCTTATGTACCTACTGAGGAAAGGAGTTTCCCGTTTTCACTAGAGGGTAGTGAAAGATGTCAAAACAGTGGGAGCAAGTATTTATGAAGTAAAAGTCCAAACTTCATATCTTACTAAATATTTTAAATAGTCATCAACATTTATCTGTTTTTACTTTTCAGTACAAATTGACAATGTCTTCGATTCGCAATCCGATATCCGTAATACTCGACAAACACATATTAACTGGACCTAATTACCTCACTTGGCTAAGAAACCTGAAAATCGTCTTGGATTCGGAAAGGGTAGCATATACACTGACTGAGTCGCCCCCTGTTGAGGCTCCGACTGACTGCACTCCTGAGGAATTGCAGACTTACAAGGAATGGTGTGACCATGACTTGATAGCCAGGTGTTATATGCTGACTTCTATGAATGATGAGCTGCAGAGGCGTTTTGAGGATGCAAAGAGTGCTGCTGACATTCATTTGCATCTCAAGGAGCTCTTTGGTGAGCAAACACGGCCTCTTAGGCATGCTACCGTCAAGGAGCTGATCACTTTGCGCATGCGAGATGGGGCCTCGGTCCATGAGCATGGCCTGAAGTTGATTGGGCTCGTGGACAAGCTCGTTGCCATGGATCTGATCTTGCCTTCGGAGTTGACCACCGACGTGTTGCTGTTATCATTGCCTAGCTCATTTGATCCTTTTGTGGTGAACTTCAACATGAACAAGATGGAGCCGACCTTTGAGGAGTTGGTGAATATGCTTGTTACGTTTGAATCAACCATCAAGAAAGAGAAGTTGGTTCTTTATGTGGGTTCTTCATCTAGTACGAAGATTGATCCACATGGGAATAGAAAGAAGCGTTCTATCCAACGTCCCAAGAAGAACGTGCCCTTGATGAGGCAATCTCCGAATCCCGTTGAGGCAGCCAGACCAGTTAAGGCTGACAAGACTGATGATGTATGTCATCACTGCAAGAAGCCTGGACATTGGAGGCGTAACTGCAGGGAATATCTTGCCCAGAAGAGTTCTGGAAACTGTATGTTCTAAATTGAAGTAAACATTTCAATTAACTCTACTTCTTGGGTATTAGATACCGATTATGGTTCACATCTCTGTAATGATTTACAGGTGATGGGAAGAAGTAGGAAGCTTAAGGAAGGTGTGACCTTCTAGAGGATGGGCAATGGAGCAAGAATTGCTGCCAAAGCTATTGGAGATGTTTACTTGCTTATGAACAATGATTTAAGTTAATTTTAAGAGATGTTTTGTTTGTACCGGATTTGGTGAAAAACATTGTTTCCATTTCTATGTTGATAAAGATGGATATTCTTGTTTATTTAGCAAAGATGTTTGCAACATTTACAAGAACGAATGTTTGATTGGTACTAAAGAACTTGAAAACGATCTCTATAACTTAAAATTGAAAGATACTCCACAAAATGTCCATTTAAAGGCAGACACCATATGAGATATGGATGGGTAAGCCTCCCAAATATTCTTGTCTAAGAATATGGGGGTGCCCTGCTTATGTGAAGCAGGTAGTGGGAGATAAATTGGATAGTCGATCCATTTTATGTTACTTTGTGGGATATCCAAAGAATTCGGTTGGATACTACTTCTATCATCCCAAAGAAACAAATGTGTTTGTTTCTAGGTATACATCATTTTTGAAAAAGGAATTTCTATTGGATAGAAAAGGGGAGATGATAGAACTCGAAGAGGTTCGAAAGACACCCACAGTTATAGAACCCACACCCGAAGAGCCAAGAGAGGAGATACAAGCTCCTAGAAGATCCGAGAGAGTCTCGAGACCACCTATGAGGTATGGTCTGCTTCTTGAAGAGGGCCATGATGAGCCTAACCATGGATGTGATCCAAGTACCTTCAAGGAAGCGTTATCTGATGCCGATTCATCCAAGTGGCTTGAAGCGATGGAATCTAAGATGAATTCCATGCATTCGAACCAAGTGTGGAATCTCGTGGATCCACCTGAGGAAATTGTTCCCATAGGGTGTAAATGGATTTACAAGAAGAAACTTGGGGCGGATGGGAAGGTATTGACCTTCAAGGCGCGATTGGTGCCAAAAGGATATACTCAAAGACAAGGAGTTGACTTTGAGGAAACCTTTTCTCCAGTTGCAATGTTCAAGTCCATAAGGATTTTGCTAGCCATAGCTGCATGGTATGACTATGAGATATGGCAGATGGATGTTAAGACAGCCTTTCTTAATGGGGATATTAAGGAAGAGATTTACATGTCTCAACCCGAAGGGTTTACATCTATCGGAAGTGAGCATATGGTATGCAAACTTCAAAGATCTATTTATGGTCTAAAGCAGGCATCTAGGAGTTGAAACCTCAGATTTGATAGTACAATCAAAGAGTTTGGTTTTACTAAGAATCCTGAGGAACCCTGTGTGTATGAGAAGGTCAGTGGGAGTGTTGTGACATTCCTGGTGCTGTATGTTGATGACATTCTACTCATTGGGAATGATGTAGGAATGTTGCAATCAACTAAGATATGGTTAGCGAGTAAGTTCTCGATGCATGACTTGGGTGAAACATCTTTTGTATTGGGAATACAGATCTATAGAGATAGATCAAAAAGATTGCTTGGTCTCACCCAGTCCACATACATTGATACCATCGTGAAGAGGTTCTCGATGGATGAGTCCAAGAGAGGACATCTACCAATGTGTCATGGCGTGTCCCTATCCAAGTATATGTCTCCCAAGACTGATGCAGAGATAGCGGCGATGACAAGCATTCCTTATGCATCTGCGATTGGTAGCATCATGTATGGGATGATATCTACACGTCCTGACGTGGCTTTCGCACTAAGTGTAGTGAGTAGATATCAATCGAACCCTGGTCTTCCACGCTGGAATGCTGTGAAAGACATCCTCAAGTAGTTTGAGAAGGACCAATAAATTGTTCTTGGTCTATGGGGTGGAGAACTGAAATTGTAAGGCTATACCGACTCTAGCTTCCAAAGCGATATCGATGACTCGAAGTCAACCTCTGGGTCTGTATTCATGCTCAATGGTGTTGCTGTCTCTTGGAAGAGTTCCAAGCAAGACAATACTGCGGATTCCAGCACTGAGACCGAATACATTGCTGCATCAGATGCAGCAAGGGAGGCTGTTTGGATAAGGAATTTTGTCTAAGAGTTGGACGTCATTCCTAATGGAGTTGCTCCTCTCCCGGTGTTGTGTGACAACATGGGAGCTTTAGCTCAAGCAAAGGAGCCAAGGTCTCATCGGAAGTCCAAACATGTATTGAGAAAGTACCACATCCTCCGAGAGATTGTGGAAAGAGGAGAAGTGTCGATTGACATAGTCGGCTCCGCAGATAATGTTGCTGATCCACTAGCTAAGCCTTTACCTGGACCATTATTCGAGATGCATCGCGAATCAATGGGTTTGAAGCATATGGGTAGTTGACTCTAGTGCGAGTGGGAGATTGTTAGAGTAGGTGCCCGTCGAGCCAAGTGTTGGCCGAGTGTTCACAATGAAACTCTATGTATAAGCAATCTTTATTTTAATAATATTTGAAATTATTGTTTTGGCAAATATTTATCTATATACCCATGCTAGTTGCATAGATAAAGCCCTTGAATATACAAATAGTAGAAAGAATATGAGATGCTCATATGATGAGTATCATGAAACTCATATTTGGAATACTGTATATTCTAAACAGTTCCTAGTCGATTCAGCCGCCACTAAGAAGGATATAGGCCGCTCGAGTTCGAGACTAGTATATGTGATGTGAGTACCATGTTTCATTGGTAGGGGATATTGTGATGTCCGAGCATGCAGATAGGTGCTCCTTGTAGAGTGCACTGAACAACCCTCCATAAAGGACTTTCCAAGTGGTTCTCACTTATCGAGTGGAAAAGTCCTAGTTTATGGTTGTACACCATTAGTCTTTATGACCCGGGACAACATTGAGACTCTATGTGCTAGAATTACACTTTGACTTGTTTACCGACTCTCATGGGGTCATCAGGTGGCAAGGTTGGGTGTTCTGTCGAAACATATAGAAGTCGATGCATTGTAGTCGGGGATTCACCGCTTACCTTCGGGTATGGATATCCTATGTGTTCTCATGTATATGTAGTTTGAAATCTCTGATCAGTGTATAGTGGTAATTAAGAAAGGGGTTTCTTAGATTACACCATCGATGCAACTACGACATGACACATAGTATCGATTCATTGACAACTCTCGATAAACCAATGGTTGTCGAATTGGTCGGGATATATGAGTTGAAGGGACCGTACTGTACGCTAACCATAATTGAATGGTTCTTGCAGGCACTATCATTTGATACCTAGGGAATCATGTAAGCGATGCTGCTAGGCGTTTAACATGGTTTGTTGGGTACTATCAGACTTGGGTTCTGACGTTCTTATTATCAAGGAGTTGATAAATAAGAATGGAGCAATTGGGGTATGCTCATATAAGGACATGTTTAGTCCGAATCACATGGAGATGTGAACCCACGGCTAGTTATATCAATGAACCATTGAGGGCCACACAAGTACTAGCTTTTTAGATCTCGTTGAGAAGTAAAAATAGTTCAATGTGTTGAACGGCTTATAAATGAGTTTATAAGCATTGAGAAAAATAGAAGTATGACTTCTATGAGAGAAATGTAATTTTTAATTTATGAATGTGTTCCTAAATTAAAAATAGGCCAAGTAAATAATGTATTTGAAAATTGTGATTTTCATAAACATTGTTATGGACTAAATTAAATTAAATCAAGTGTTGAATTAATTAAACACTAGTGGGCCTAGTAGAGTCCAAATAATTAAATTAATTCAAGTGTTGAATTAATTAAATAACATTGGGCCTTGTAGAGCCCAATTGAAAATAATTATTTAACTAGTGGGCTTGAGTAAATCAAGTAAAGTCTAATTGGGCTCAAATATGTTAGAGACAATTTAAATAGTCCATGAGCCTTGTAATAGTTACAAGCCCAAATCACATTGCATTCTTGGGAGGTGAAGAGTTTGGGAATACTTTTGATTAAAAAATTGGCATGGCATGCAACTTTTTGGATCAACTTTTTGCACTACCAAGACAACTCTTCCCTCCCTCATTCTACACTATGTTGGCCGAAATTTTTAGGGATTTCTCTCCAAGTTTTTCCTCTTCTTTTCTTCTTCAAGTGTTGAGGAAGAAATATTCTTCTCCTTGAAAAATCCTCTTAATTTCTAGTGCAAATTAAGAGGGGATTTATCTAGCAAGTGGTGGGCCTAATTTTGAAGGAAGGAGAGCTTGTAGATTTTTCATCCTTGAAGAGCCAAGTTGTTTACAACTTGGTTGGTGCCATCATCAACCTCAAGAGGTTGATAGGTAACGATTTTCTCAACACCCTATGTATGATATTGGTGTTTTATTGTATTTGCTACACAAACAAAGAGGTGGCCGAAAATTTTGATGAAAAATTTGATTTTTTAAACTTCCGTTGCGCTTCCGGTCACCGTAACCGATCCTCTTTCAGCATTAATTTTACCGAATGGGTTGGATCGTTCCCAGGCTCGCTGCAACTTAAATCTAACATGAAAATTTTGCAAATGATATACTTGCCCAAACTTTGTAATTGACTCCAAAAACGAGACAATTACGCCCAATGACTTGGTATTTAATCATGAATCCGTACCAACCCGAACCAACACCGAACCATCATTTAGTCATGATTAAAATATACTTAAAATGATGAAATAATTCTCCTAACATTACAGTACTTCGAAATTTGGTGAATGGAGGCCAAAAACATGACACTCTCTTTCGAGAGTCACTTTGGCATATTGAACCGTAATTTCTTGTACGACCTCTAAACTTAACCGAATCACCAACGGCCAAAAACATGACCTTTCTAACTTGATAAGGTACTGTCCAGTCCAAGGCCATAGGCTAAAAGCCAACCATGGACCCGAAACTCACCTCTGAACCGCTGGTATAGTTGCTGTCAAGAAAATACAGCAGCTGTTGGCGCGTTTTCTTGCGTCATTTTCGAGGCTAATGGCCATTGAGGCTTGAACCACCGACCAGGGCCTCTTACCAACATCCTAGGGCATGGTTTGAACCATGGCTAAGGGCCCTAGGCCAGACACAATCCAAACGACAACCGAAACAAGCCAAGTGATTCACCCGAGAGCACACCCTCACGCGTGGGGTGCTACGATTGTTCGGCTGTCATGGACCATTCCAATGATCATTTGATTGACCATGGTATGATCTAGACATCATGAGGTATTGTGTGAACCGTGGCTAAGGGCTAGAAGCCAACCAAGATCCACACAACACCCTTCAACCGAAATCAAACTCACACACACAAAAATCAGAAACTGAAACCGATGGGGGCTGTTCTTGTTTGTTTTTAAAAACTGATAGGACCATGAACCAAGCCATGAAAGGTCGACTTGGTCATGTCCTAAACATGTCAAGGAGGGAATCTAACCATGGCTACAGCCCCTAGGGCAGCCAGGATCAGAAACCACACCTTAGGCAATAAGACAAGAATCGAAACACAAAAATCTGCACTATGGGAGTTGTTGTCCATTTCGTCTTTCTTGCGGCGAAGGGACTCAAACCGATGGACCAGCACCTCCCTAACACATCCTAGTTCATGTCTAAAAGCAGCCTTGAGCCTCTGGAAATCGAGCCATACCCTGAACCACCAAAACAAGCAGAAAAACGTGAAGCAAGGAAAGAAGGGCCGAAAATCTGCATGTTCATTTTCTGAAAATTTCTGGATATATTTCGGTTTTGCTAATAAGATCATGGACAAATATGGTTTAAAAACATGTATATGACTTGATTGAAGATCAAAGAAAAATATAAACATGCCTTGGTTCGTTTTGAAAGAAAAAAACGAACGAAACGACAACGTAGCGCGGAGGAGACGGAGTGCTCTTCACTTTCTTGCTTCTATTTGATTCTCTCTCTTGTTTTTTCCCTAGAACCTCACGATTTTTTTTTTCTCTGAATTCTCTCTGAATTTCGGTGCAAGGGAGAGGGGGAAATGGTTAGGAGAATGAAGGGGAGTTGCAATATAGAAGGGATTTAAATGGCATGACCAAGTCTTGCTCTGTTTGAATTGTTAGATGAGGACTTGGTTTGATATCCAAAAGATTTTTGAAGGGATTATGGAGGGCATGACCGATTCCTCCTATTCAAACAAGGCTAAGATATTGATTGATTAATAATTAATGGTGATTAAAGGTAAAAGGGTTATCATACCAAGAAATAATAAGGAAAGAGTCAAAGGTGGTGAGTTGCCAAATAAATATTAAATCACCTATGAGGTGACCGAAATTTGGCTATTAAATGGAGGGGAAATATTGCTTAGTTAGGGTCTTTTAAATCTTTAGAGTCTTATCTATCCATTAAATAATTTTGTGAATTAACACATTAATTATGGAACCTAAATGAACTTATTTCCTACTTACCTCAAGTTACTTAAATAATTCCTTAAACATTCTTTTACCTTAAATTAACTTATTAGTTAGCTAAAATAAATTCTGGGAATGTTTTCTTAATATTAAATTTTATCTCAAAACTCCAACTCCAGTCCGGCCTCACTTAATTAACTGAAAAGGTAACAATTAAACTACTTAGTGAAATAATTAAATTTAAAGGAAAGAATTTAAATACTCATGCAATAATAATAAGAAAATCATTTTAATTTAAATGCTAGAAATTATGCATGACTTATACGTAGTCTGATTAACGTGTTCTACAACCGTCCCCCCTTAAAAGAAATTTCGTCCTCGAAATTAAAACTCACCGAATAACTCGGGGTACCGACTCCTCATCTCTGGCTCAGACTCCCACGTAGCTTCCTCCTCTGAATGGTTGAGCCATTTGACTTTCACTCGCTTCACTAGTTTCTTCCGAAGCTTTTTCTCCTGTCTGTCTAAGATCTGCACTGGTCTCTCCTCATAAAACAGGTTTGGAGTAAGCTGCAACGGCTCAAATTTCAAGACATGCGAAGGATTCGCCATATACTTCCTCAGCATAGAGACGTGGAACACATTGTGTACTCCGGCCAGATTCGGCGGAAGAGCCACTCGATAAGCTAGCGTCCCAACTCTGTCGAGGATCTCAAATGGTCCAATGAATCTCGGACTGAGCTTTTCTTTCTTCCCAAATCGCATGACACCTTTCATAGGTGCTACCTTCACAAAGACATGGTCGCCCACGGCAAACTCTAGATCTCTCCTCCTCTGATCCGCATAACTCTTCTGTCGACTCTGAGCAATCCTCATCCTATCACGGATCTTGACTACTACATCGGCAGCCTGCTGAATAATCTTTGGACCCAACTCTGTTCTCTCTCCTACTTCATCCCAATAAACAGGGGATCTACACTTACGGCCATACAGTGCTTCAAACGGAGCCATTCCTATAGACGACTGAAAGCTATTGTTATAGGTGAACTCCACTAATGGCAAGTTCGATTCCCAACTCCCTGAGAAGTCATAACAAAAGCACGGAGAAGATCCTCCAAAATCTGAATAACTCGCTCTGACTGTCCATCTTTCTATGGATGGAAAGCTGTGCTAAACAGCAACTTCGTACCCATGGTCGAATGCAAACTCTTCCAAAACGAGGAAGTGAATCTGGGGTCTCTGTCAGACACGATAGAAACAGGAATGCCATGCAGTCGACTATCTCTCGGATATACAACTCTGCATACTGAATCATGGTGAAAGTCGTCTTAATAGGCAAGAAGTGAGCTGATTTGGTAAGACGATCTACAATCACCCAGATGGCATTTGATCCTCTGACTGACTTCGGCAAACCGGTCACGAAGTCCATGGTAACATTCTCCCACTTCCACTCGAGAATAGGAAGAGGCTTGAGCAAACCTGCTGGTCTCTGATGCTCTGCCTTCAATAACTGAGAAGTCAGACACTCGGATACAAAATGTCTGATATCCTTCTTCATTCCCGGCCACCAATACAAAAACTGCAGATCTCTGTACATCTTCGTACTCCCAGGGTGAATAGAGTACGGCGACATGTGGGCCTCCGATAGAATATCTGCTCGGAGAGAATCACTGCTAGGAGCCCACATCTTGTCTCGATATCTCACTATACCGTCGCTCACTGTATACATGACACTGCCCTTGGCCTCGTCTCTCTGCTTCCACTTTGCTAACTGCTCATCTGCTGACTGACCACTGCGAATACGGTCTAGAAGAGAGGACTGAATAGTCAAGGTAGATATACGAGGAACTCTACCTCGAGGATAAGTCTCTAGACCAAACCTCTGCATCTCAGTCTGAAGAGGTCTCGAAACTGTCAAATGAGCCATCACTGCGACTTTTCTGCTCAGTGCATCCGCAACTACATTAGCTTTACCGAGGCGGTAGCTAATGTCACAGTCATAAACCTTCACAAGTTCCAACCAACGCTTCTGACGCATGTTCAGCTCCTTCTGCGTAAAGAAATACTTGAGGCTCTTGTGGTCGGTAAAGATCTGGCACTTCTCTCCGTACAAATAATGCCTCCAAATCTTCAGGGCAAATACTACGGCTGCCAACTCTAGATCATGGGTAGGGTAGTTCTTTCATAGATTTTCAGCTGACGAGAAGCATACGCTATCACCTTCCCATGCTGCATCAATACTGCGCCCAAACCGAGCTTCGAAGCATCGGTATACAGAACAACTCACCGGGCCCTGACGGCATGGCCAAAACTGGTGCTGAGATAAGAGCTTGCTTCAAAGTATCGAAGCTCTTCTGACACTTCTCGCTCCACACAAATTTAGCATTCTTCTTGGTCAATGATGTGAGCGGAACGGCAATAGAGGAGAATCCCTAAATGAACTTCCGATAATATCCTGCTAGCCCATGAAAACTGCGGATCTCTGATGCATTCTGCGGCACAACCCAATCTCTGACTGCCGCAACCTTCGCTGGGTCTACCTCAATACCGCTGCTAGAGACAATATGGCCTAAGAATGCCACATTCTCTAACCGGAATTCGTACTTACTGAACTTTGCGAATAACTTATGCTTCTGCTGGGTCTGCAACACTGTGGTCAGATGTCTGCTGTGATCCTCTTGATTCTTGGAGTAGACGAGAATGTCGTCTATGAATACTATCACAAATTGGTCAAGATACGGTTGAAATACGTGATTCATGAGATCCATGAAGATCGCTGGCGCATTCGTCAGATAGAACGGCATCACAAGGAACTCATAGTGGCCATAACGAGTCCTAAAAGCAGTCTTGGAAACGTCCGCATCTTTCACCCTCAACTGGTGATAACCGGAACGCAGATCTATCTTAGAGAATATCGAAGCTCCCTGCAACTGATAAAACAAATACTCAATCCTCGGAAGTGGGTATTTGTTCTTCACTGTAACTCTGTTCAACTCCCGGTAGTCAATGCAAAGTCTCATAGAGCCATCATTCTTCTTCACAAATAAGACTGGCGCGCCCCATGGTGAAAAACTCGGGCGTATGAACTCCTTGTCAAGAAGTTCCTGAATCTGCTTCTTAAGCTCTGCCATCTCTGTCGGTGCTAGTCGGTACGGCGCTTTGGATATCGGAGCCGTACCTGGCATAAGCTCAATAGAAAACTCCACCTCTCGCTCGAGTGGCATACCAGAGACGTCCTCAGGAAAAACGCCTGGGAAATCTCTAACAATAGGAACATCTGCGGCTGACTGACTGGGTGCCTCGGGGACAGATATAAAAGTTGCTAAGAATGCCCGACACCCTCTATGCATGAGCTTCCTAGCCAGGACATAAGGAATAATGCGCGGTAAGGGAAAGTCCTGTCTGGCTCAAATAAGAACTGCGCCATCCCAGGCGGTCGGACTAGAACAGATCTTCGCTGGAAGTCGATCAAAACTCTGTTCCGTAATAGCCAATCCATCCCTAGTATGATGTCAAACTCTGGCATCGGCAACACGATCAGATCAGCATAACGGAGGTTGCCATGGAGCTCAAGATCTATGTCTCGGATGACATTGGTAGCTGCCATCTCCCACCAGAAGGCAATACTACTGATATGCTACATCTAGCCCAACGGTCTTGACATGGAGGAAATTAGCAAAGACCTCCGAAATAATGAGTGAGTGGCCCCTAAATCTATCAAGGCCTTCGTAGCGGAACCAGATATGAAAATTCTCCCTGAAAGGTTGGAACACTAAGCTGAACCAATAATCACAAGAACTAACTTATAGACATGCAAAGGTCAAAGTTCTTCTAACTTAAATTCCCAAAATAATACTGAATAGAGCATGCAATCCTACTGCAATTCTATGTTCAAAATCTTAACCCAAAACATTAAATCCCAAATATAAACTTAAAGCGTAAAGGTACATGTCATAAGCATGGTCTCCGGGTTCGTCTCCGTAGCATGGACATCAACACACTGCCTTGGGTAGGCAGATTCTTTGAGGGCACTGCGGCAGCAAGTGGTCTGGACTACCACACTTGTAACACTTCCCTGAGCCATACATACACGCTCCAGCATGGCGGCGTGTGCACTTGGGACAGACTGGATGCTCAAAAAGTCCTCGGGGTGGGCGTCCCCACGCTGCTAGCTGCTGCTGACCTCTGTTTCTAGGCGGGCCAGTGAAAAGGCCTCTTGTTCCTGGTGCTGCTGCTGAGGAGGAGGAGGATGGTGTGGTAATGGAATCGGGTCGCTTACCCTAGTCGATCTCTCTCAATGTCACGCTGGTCCTGCTCTGCAGCTAGAGCTCTGGAGACGGCAATATCATAAGTAGTAGGGCCAGCCACCCTAACATCACGGCGCAAGATCGGCCGTAGTCCGTCCAGGAAGTGTCTCAGCTTTGCTCCAGCATCATTCGCAATTTGGGGGCATGAAATGGCAACCCCTCTCAAACTACGGATGAACTTCGTAACGGTCATATCTCCTTGCCTCAGGGTCATGAACTCCCTGGTCAACGTGGAACAGCACCTCATCAGTAAAATATTGGAGTAAAATACCTCGTGAAGCGTGTCCAGCTCAGCGTAGCCAAGTTCAGGGCTACCGACGCTCCTTCCCACCATCAAGCGGGCATCTCCTCCGAATAAATAGGTGGCACATCGAACTCTGTCTACATCTCCAAGCTCCATGAACTCGAAGATAACCTCGAGGGACTTAATCCAAGCCCTCGGCAATCATGGGATCAGACGTCCCTGAAAACTCCTTCGGACGCATCTTCATAAAACCGCTCATAAGTAGCCTCGGGCCCTGTCGGCCTGGCTGCCACATCATGGTTCCCCCGCAAACTGTGCGAAGAACTGAGTCATCCCAGCTAGCATCTGGGCTTCATGTCAGGTGGAGGTGGAGGTGGTAAGTCCCTCTCCTGCCTCTGTTCATGCCGTCCTCCTGGTGAGGCTCATCCTCTCTAGTGCGCTCGAGGATGCGTCTAGGGGGCATACTGTTCCATACATAACCCATACGTAACCACATGCATAATTCCATAATTTATTTAAATTTAAATACTGAACAGTAAAAAAATCTGGACGTAAAATATTCATGAAAACATGCTGTTAAATAATTCATGCTTTAAATAAAATGCGTAAATGTAAAACTTACAGACCAAAGACGTGACTTCATGAGCTTCTGTGGTCAGTAGTAGTACAACCCTTTACAAGAACCTGGCTCTGATGCCAGCTATAAAGGCCCGAAAATTCGTGTTTGAAAATTTGCGGAAAAATTTAAAATTTCTTTTTAAAATAATCAAAATGCCTCATTCATAAAATAAACTGATAAATCAAGTTTAATGTTCACAATAGCAGCGGAAGAAATTATTGTTTGCAAAATAACAAGTTAAAGTAATCCAACAATTGATAAAAATGTTTGAGCATAAAAATGGTAAATGCTGAAAATGAGGTCCTCGGGTTCCACTACTGCCAACCCCAGCTGGCTCACTGGTCCCCGCCCTAAGTCCCGTCCTCATCAGTACCTACAACAATCAAGTCTAGTGAGTCTAAAGACCAGCATGCATATATCGTAAATAACAAGTAGTAATAATAAAATTGCATGCGAAGTGAAAATAACATATCATGAGTCTGGCATAACATAAAATATCATGTCATGAGTAATTATAATATGTGCATAACTGAATCGATAATCGTAAGTGAACTGCTTGCTCGATAGAGCTCTGTAATAAAATAGCCTATCATAATTTTTTTGAGATTATGTTCTACGCTAGTGGCCCATGAACTGAACTAAACTGAACTGAGTCATCTGATCCGACTAATACCACAGTATACTGGGTGGAACTAGGACTAAATTGAACTGAACTGAACCGATAAGTGACCACCGGGTGAAGTAATAATCCCATGATAATGAAGTGGCCACAAGCAATATCGCATAAATCTCAAAAATGAATATTTTATATTTTTGCACGTAATATAATTAAATAACATAATTAAATATCCTGCATTAATTTTACCGAATGGGTTGGATCGTTCCCAGGCTGGCTGCGACTTAAATCTAACATGAAAATTTTGCAAATGATATACTTGCCCAAACTTTGTAATTGACTCCAAAAACGAGACAATTACGCCGAATGACTTGGTATTTAATTATGACTCCGTACCAATCCGAACCAACACCGAACCATCATTTAGTCATGATTAAAATACACTTAAAATGATGAAATAATGCTCCTAACATTACAATACTTCGAAATTTGGTGAATGGAGGCCAAAAACATGAAACGCTCTTTCGAGAGTCACTTTGGTACATTGCACCGTAATTTCTCGTACAACCTCTAAACTTAACCGAATCACAAACGGCCAAAAATACGACCTTCCTAACTTGATAAGGTACTGTCCAGTCCAAGGACATAGGCTAAAATCCAACCATGAACCCGAAACTCACCTCTGAACCGCGGATACAGTTGTTGTCAAGAAAATACAGCAGCTGTTGGCCGCGTTTTCTTGCGTCGTTTCGAGGCTAATGGCCATTGGGGCTTGAACCACCAACCAGGTCCTCTTACCAACATCCTAGGGCATGGTTTGAACCATGGCTAAGGGCCCTAGGCCAGCCACAATCCAAACCACAACCGAAACAAGCCAAGTGATTCACCCGAGAGCATACCTTCACGCGTGGGGTGCTGCGATTGTTCGGCTGTCATGGACCATTCCCGTGATCATTTGATTGACCATGGCATGATCTAGACATCATGAGGTATTGTTTGAACCGTGGCTAAGGGCTAGAAGCCAACCAAGATCCACACATCACCCTTCAACCGAAATAAAACTCACACACACAAAAATCAGAAAACTGAAACCGATGGGGGCTGTTCTTGTTTGTTTTTAAAAACTGATAGGACCATGAACCAAGCCATGAAAGGCCAACTTGGTCATGTCCTAGACATTTCAAGGAGGGATTCTAACCATGGCTACAGCCCCTAGGGCAGCCAGGATCAGAAACCACACCTTAGGCAAGAAGACAAGAATCGAAACACAAAAATCTGCACTATGGAGTTGTTGTCCATTTCGTCTTGCTTGCGGCGAAGGGACTCAAACCGATGGACCAGCACCTCCCTAACACATTCTAGTTCATGTCTAAAAGCAGCCTTGAGCCTCTGGAAATCGAGCCATACCCTGAACCACCAAAACAAGCAGAAAACGTGAAGCAAGGAAAGAAGGGCCGAAAATCTGCATGTTCATTTTCTGAAAATTTCTTGATATATTTCGGTTTTGCTAATAAGATCATGGACAAATATGGTTTAAAAACATGTATATGAATTGATTGAAGAGCAAGGAAAAATATAAACATGCCTTGGTTCGTTTTGAAAGAAAAACGAACGAAACGACGACGCGGCGCGGAGGAGACGGAGTGCTCTTCACTTTCTTGCTTCTATTTGATTCTCTCTCTTGTTTTTCCCCTAGCACCTCACGATTTTTTTTACTCTGAATTCTCTCTGAATTTGGGTGCAAGGGAGAGGGGGAAATGGTTAGGAGAATGAAGGGGAGTTGCAATATAGAAGGGATTTAAATGGCATGACCAAGTCTTGCTCTCTTTGAATTGTTAGATGAGGACTTGGTTTGATATCCAAAAGATTTATGGAGGGATTATGGAGGGTATGACCGATTCCTCCTATTCAAACAAGGCTAAGGTATTGATGATTAATAATTAATGGTGATTAAAGGTGAAAGTGTTATCATACCAAGAAATAATAAGGAAAAAGTCAAAGGTGGTGAGTTGCCAAAGAAATATTAAATCACCTATGAGGTGGCCGAAATTTGGCTATTAAGTGGAGGGAAAATATTGCTTAGTTAGTGTATTTTAAATCTTTAGAGTCTTATCTACCCATTAAATAATTTAGTAAATTAACACATTAATTATGGAACCTAAATGAACTTATTTCCTACTTACCTCAAGTTACTTAAATAATTCTTTAAACATTATTTTACCTTAAATTAACTTATTAGTTAGCTAAAATAAATTCTGGGAATGTTTTCTTAATATTAAATTTTATCTCAAAACTCCAATTCTAGTCCGGCCTCACTTAATTAACTGAAAAGGTAACAATTAAAATACTGCGTAAAATAATTAAATTTAAAGGAAAGAATTTAAATACTCATGCAATAATAATAAAAAATCATTTTACTTTAAATGCTAGAAATTATGCATGACTTATACGTAGTCTGATTTACGGGTTCTAAATAAATTGTACCAAAAAATTAATATTATGATATATTGATATATAATAAATCAAGGCATATATAATAAATCAAGGCATCCACTTTAAATGGTTGGTAATACCAAACTGACATTTAAATGGTTCCAAGAATTTAATGTAACATATAGCAATATAAATCAAAACTCCCACTTATAAGTAGGGTATAATAATGCTTAAATAAATAAATATAACATAAACAATAAATAATGATTAAATAATATAAAACATAGATCTTACCTTTTAATAACCTTATTATTATACCAAGGAGTTTCACATTTTCATTTCAACTTTGGAAAGTTAGCTACTCATTATTCAAAGTGTAAAAAACTTTGAATATGAAATTAACATGCTAATTATATTTAAATGAAGAAATAAAGGAAAAACAAAGAGAGATATTATGAACTCAAAGGCTTGTTCATAAATGAGAGATATCTCAATACATTATAATGCACCCCTATTTATAGCCAATTTAGGGAGACAACCACAAATAAAATATTATTTTTTTACGCATAAGTCTTCATTGGTGTTCCAAGCAATTATGTCACATACACATCACTTTTGAAAATCTTCCCATCCGAATTTTCTTTTCCACATAAAACAAAATATGTATCTAATTGAGTTGTTTGAATTGTGATATTTTTTTTAACCATTTGACCAAGTAATTTGAGAGATATGGTCAAAATGCTAGAGCATGGTAAACTGCCACTTCTTTGGTAACTTATTTTTTGCTTAATTTGATCCCAATTTTGAGAAGATTTTTATCTCATGCTTGTCACCAATATTGTGGATATATCATCAACTTTCTACAGGTCCAAGAATCATCTTAATCACATTTGCAATGCCAATGTTATTCTTGTTTTATCGAACCTGTAAAAATAATAAAAACTTATAATTACACAACAACTTATTTTTTATACACTTTATTATAAAACATATAATATTTAAAAATTTAATAAACAAAACTATAAATTTATATTATAAAACATTTAATTAATGTACAATTTTTATGTTTATCAGTGGTCAACTAATCAGTCTTAGCTCACCAAGTACCTGGGGGCGTGGGTGTCAACAACTCTCGTCACTGGGCCATGACCAAATATGGAAATACGATAGTCGGACTCCTTCTATGGCCTTCTCCCGTAAACATGCCCTTCTGGGGCTTTTTCCCTCACGATATCCCCAATCACATCATATATGCCATAATCAATTCACATCCTTCAAATATTTTTCCTTTCCTTTTATTTATAAAATATCGTATTCTTCAAAAATCGTAAAATATCATTTTTCGGGAAAAATCATACAACCTTTGCATATATCATAAAATATCATATTTTCATCATAAATATTTTAAAATATCATTTATCATGCATTATGATTTTTCGGGACACTGCCAGACCTTTCGAACTACCGAGACTAAATTGACAATTTTACTCCTGGACCTCGAACTTCCCAATTTTTGAAATTTTCTTCCTTTTCTTGACTCGAGCCTATCCCATAACATCATATAATCTTATTTTTGACTTATAATATTTTTCTTAGACGTAAACCCGAGCTTTTCGATTTTTTGACTTAATAACTAAATCATGAAGCGTTTTAAACCCGAATTAGTTTCAAACTTAATATTTTCTACCCAAATTTTTAAACATAAACTTTTCATCCCTAAAATATCCTCGTGAACCACGAATCAACCCCCATGAACCATGGTTCGAACCAACTTACTTATCTTAGCCATTTTCGAACCCATCCTTTCTTCCTAAGCCATGGTTTCTAAATTACCCGAGCCACCCTCGAGCCACCTCAAACCAGCCCTTGACTAGATCCTCTTGGACCACCCTGGACTTGCCCTGACCCACACCGAGCCAGCCCCAAGCCTCCCTCGAGCCAATCGCTCAGCCCGACGCCACGCGCCCCATGCGCGAGAGCCCTAGGGCTCATGGCTTTCCCTCCTTTGAATTACAGCCTCCCAATGCCTATCCATCCTAGAGCCACTCTCCTGGACCCCTAGCCTACCTTCCTGAACCAGCGCACCAGCCCCAGCCGTCGTAACTAGCCGTGCGCCTCCTATGCATGAGAAACCGAGGCTTGCGGCCCTATTTCCTTCAGGCCCTGATGAGTCCGGGCGCCCTAGGACTCCTCTTATCTCTGAACCAAACCATGCACAGGGCTAGGACCATGGTTGGCTGAGCCCTGGTGCAGCAGCCCCTAACCGTGGCCAACCTCCCATGAAACCCTTTAAAACCCTAGCCCCTTTGAGCCCTTCCATGAACAGCCCCTTCTAGTTACTGTCCAGCCTTGGTTTCTCCTTTAAACGACACTTTTTACGACCCCTAAACGTCTTCTATTGGCGCCGTGTCCCTTAGAACCTATGACTTAATTCTTATATGCATAGAAATATCGGAACTTGAAAATATACGTCTAAACATAAAACGATTTGAACATAAACGTTTTTCATGCTGGAAAATATAAATCATGCATAATATAATTTAATGGTGCAGAAATAAAGTTTAAAACTGCCTTTGCGTTAAAAAAACTCAAATGTTCGATCATTGGCGTGGGTTGCGAAGAAGGACGAACGGGCGACGAAAAATCTTTTAACTTTGCTCTTGAAATTTTCGAATTTTGGTGTGATGTGTGTGGTTTTGTACGGATGCTAGGAATCTATTAGAACCCTAGTTTTGATTGTAAATTTTCAAAATTAGTGTTTTAAAAAGTGGGGTTTTAAAGTTTTTGGGTCTAGGAATAATTAGGCCCTCAAATCCTAGTTAAATTAGGCCCATTAATACCCATTTAATTATAAAATAAAATTTACCAAATTCATTTCAAAAACTAATAACTTTTGGGCTTTTAAAAGTCCTTCATTTGACTGAAACCGACTTCCAGGATAAAATTCGAACTTGTTTCGTAAAATATTCGGACTTCATCATTTTTAGGAAATTTTCATCTTATTTAAATCATTTTATCGAGCCTTAAAAATATTTATCGAAAAATATTTTTCATCTTGGTCGTCTTGTCTCTTTTCACCAACCTAATATTGAGTATCCAGATTGAATATTTAATTTCTTGAAATCATGCAATCTAAACATTTAATCATGTAATATGTATCATTTAAGCATTTAAAATCAATTAAATAAAGCAATTAAGCAATTTAAATAATTTCATGCATACGGTTTACGTTGACTTTTGGACGATAACAAATTCAATTTGGATCAAATGCCTAAAGAATGACTTTGAAAAGGAATAAATGAAGAACATTCCTTATGCTTATGGTGTAGGAAGCTCGATGTATGATCAAGTTTGCATTAAAATTGAAATTGGTATATATAGTTGAATGTTGGGGAGATATCAGAGTATCCGGGTATGGACCACTGGAAAGATTAAGAAAGTGCTGAGATACCTTCAAGGGACCAAGAACTACATGCTTAGTTCAGAAACGTGAGAATTTGGAAATGATTGGCTACTCTGATTCAGACTATACTGGTTGCATTTATTCAAAAAAATATCCACTTCACGATTATTTTCTTGCTAGCTAATGCAGTTGTATATTAGCGAAGTGCAAAGTAGACTTTGACTAACTACTTCCCACTATGGAGACTAAGTCTATATCCTGTTTTGAGGCCTCCTCATATAGTGTTTGGATGAAGAGTTTTATTTCAAGGCTTAAAATCATGGATTCTATTTTTAGGCCATTGATACTATTTGTGTACAATCTTCCGGCTGTTGTTTGTGTAGCTAAGAATAACAAAAGTGGAAGTCGAAGCAAGCACATTTATATTAAATACTTAGCCATAAGAGAAAGTGTTACAGATAAGATTATGGTTATCAACACATTAACATTTAATTGATAATTGCTGTATCCCAAGACTAAAGGCATGCACACAACTTAAATTTAAGGATCATGTAGAAAGTATGGTGACTTGGTTCCTCTATGTAATTTGTTATAAGAACAAATTCATTTATTAATAAAACTTTGTTATGATATTTTCTCATATTTATTATTTGTGTGCACATTCATTGATTTGACAAATATCACAAAGTTTGGAACTTGAAAATATGGTTATTTATTAAGTTATTTCATTTAGATAATCATGGTATATCGTGATACAAGGAAGATAATATTCGCTTTAAGGGGACTTATTGTCATGATTCGTGTATTTTGTTTACTCATTTGTTAATGATGAGATGTATATGAGCCAAGTGGGAGAAAGTTGGAAAATATTTATAAGTTATAAAATCTTATCCCGTTAAGTGGTCCATATGTTGATGACTAAAAGATTTAATTATGCACAAACTTCATGTTATTTACTGGTCATGTGTTTGTAAATATTTAGATGTACAAATTATATCGTGATAAATTATCTTGATCATATTGTTTATCTATATAGTAATGTTATCATATTTTTAAATTCAAAATATATCATCATGATAAACCACAATTTAAATTTAAATTTATCCGATGATGGTACAAGTTTTCTATAAATAGTTATGTTTAGGATCTTAAGCATACACCCTAAAGTTACACAACACCATAATCTTAAACCACTAAATGAAATCCAAGAGGTGTTCAAGGTATTTTTCAATTTCAATGGCTAATGGTGATATTCTATTCATTTTTTCAACGTTCAGTATCATGTCATTAAGTTTAAACATGAATAAATTCTTACATCGATCAAAAGATTTTTTAAAAAGTGTCGAATTTAGCTCGGATTCTACATGTTGTACATGATCCAATGGTGCAACTAATCAAATCGAACTAGTTTCGGCTAGTACTGGTACGAAGAAAACTCACCTTTATGTAAAGGCCTTTAGCTCCTTCTATGAACTCACATATGCAAGTATCTCCCATTCAGGGGCGAAGCCAGAAATAGGCTCTGCCGGGCTAAAATTTTAAAACTCTACAATTTTTTAATATATTAAATTGATCTACCTGGGCTAATATTATATTATTTCCAAAATTATATAAAAATTTACATATAATTTTTAAAAAAAAATTAGGCCACCCGGGCTTATAGGAGCCTTTGGCTCCGCCCCTGCTCCCATTACAACGTCATTCCTTCTAAAAGAAATTTTCCACTCCCAGATTACACTATCGCAAATCCGTCCATTATATGTAATTTTGATTATAATAATTGTCATTACTAAAAGAAATAGGGAAATTGATTATTCTAGTCTATTTCAAAAGTCATAATTTCAAATATAGCCTTCTTTATTACACATTTTGCAATTATGTCTTATTTAATTAAAAAAATCCTAAAATATACCCTTTCTCTATGAACACACATGTTCCATTTTCCGTGATTCATTTGTTTAATTATCTATTATTTCTCTTTAAGAGTTGATTTAACATTTGTTCTGTTTTATTTAATTTATAATATATTAATTTTTTAATATTACTTACTTATATCAATAAACATATTTTAAAAAAATTATGAATTGTTAGTTTGAATTAGTGCATACGAAAACACCAAGCTTATAATAATTTAATTACGATTGTTGCTCATCTAAAATAATATAAACAAAATCACCAATCACCATGATTATGAAACGTATTATTTAAGTCAATGTGAGTTTATACAAATATAAACAAAAAATCTGATTGTCTCAATTAAGTCTCTACTTTATTCTATGCTAACAGTTTATGAGTATGCACAACAAACCTTCAAAAAATAAAATGCATAAAAATATACTCGACAAAAGATTATTTCAAATTATCACCACTCTATGTACAAATACATAAAATTTATAAGATTACTCGAGAAATTACGAAAAAAGTTCATCGAATCAAAACAATTTTTAATAAAACAACAAACGATCGATTTAATTTTTTCGAAAACACAACCTCGTGAACGTCAAAAGTAATCCAAACTATACTAATTTTTTCCAACCTGCCATATGGTTTCCGGGTACTAGAGAAAATCATAAAGGGAGGGGTGAAACGGTAAAATCAATCAACCGAGTCCCACACAATAAAACTCGAACCGCATTTCGTTTGCTCCGATTCTTTTGGTTTCTCTTCAATGGCGTCCCGAGTATTGCTCCTCCTTGTTGCTGTTCTACTGCCCGTGCTCTTCGCGGGAACTGCATTTGCAGAATCCGCGTTTCTTGTTGAAGGAGAAGGTTCCGCTGCTTTTCAGGTCCGGGATGACGCCGTGTCCCAAGTTACGGCGGCCGATGCTTCCTCTGAACTGGAACTGCTCCAACTCAAGTCAAAGATCTCTTATTTAGGTATCATTTCTTTTATGTAATGGGTTTTTTGATTGATTCCTAGATTCTGTATTTTGGAAGATCTTATCACTTCAACCTTGTCTATTTGGTTTGAATTTAGTTATGCTTTTATTTCGAATTCATCGTGTACTGCTGGTTAACCGTATCGATCAGGTGTTTTCTTATACGGGCTTGTGAAATTATTGTGTGTTAATTGTTGCTTATCGTGATTTATGAAATATTTGAGAATTTTTTTAGTAATTTTGATTTTTGAATGGTTTTGGGATTGAAGAAACGAGCATTGAGGAAAAAACGGGCGAGTTGAAAGAAAAGGATGGGAGTATTGAGCATTTGGAGAAAGTTATCAGGAGAAGTCAAATGTGTTGGTTTCACTGCAGAGCACAGTTCAATCACTTGGGGTGAAAATTTGTACTGGATGTTCTTCAAGTCTCGTTTAATGATTTAATCATTAGTGATGTGTTGAATTTTTCTTTCATTCTTTCTAGGAAAAGGCAACCTTAGATGTGAAAGGGCGGCCGGGAGAGGTGGATGCTCACATTAACAACATCAAGAAACAGGTGTTAACATCGTTGTGTGGATTCTGGAAAAGATATTATCATGGCAAATCTTTAATTTGTATTTATGCTTTGTGTTTGTGGGTTCTTCTATGATAGAGTATTAATCTTAAAAGGAGATTGGGGCACAAAATCAGAAAAAGGATGATCTTGAAGTTCAAGCAAATATAGCTGAGAAAAAGATCGAGGGGATGAAGTTGAATCTTGAAAATGTATGTTCATTGTTGTATAAATGTTCATTTCCCGGAGAATGTTCTGGATGGAAGAGATTTCCACTTTTTGATGCTTTTCACTTCGTTACAGCTCCAAAGGATAAATGACGAACAAAAGTCAAAGATTCGCAATGCTCAGCGTGCTCTTCAAGTGGCAGAGGTTTGTTCAACCCCCAAATTACTTCTTTTCTTTTTAATATACACAGTGTGCGTGTGTAACGGATGCTTTGGTTGGTCTTATAGGAAAAAATGCTGAAAGCTAAATCGGAGGTTTCTTCCGTTGCCAAACAGCTAGAAGAGGTGATTTTATTTTTCTCGGTTTTTTCACCTTGACTCCTTTTTTAACTTGTTTGTAGATCTGTCACTTTCTGATTCTAGGTTCAACGTTGATGGATTGATGGTGACCTGTTATATTTACTTTTTGTGTGATCCATATCTTTGCATTTTTACCAATTTCCTTAATTTAACAATTCCAGGTTATTGTCTTAAATTTATGTGTGCTCTGACAGGGAAACAAGTAACAATGCACAAAACTAGCTGGCATTACTTACAATGCTATTCATGTTAGGAAAGTATTGAAAATGAAAGTTGTACAGGGATAAATATATTTTGTTATGGTTCATGCATTTTAATCCAAGAAAATTAAATCGTGAATAGGTTTTGGTTATGTTAGAGGATATATTATTTGCCACGAGACATACTGGGAACTCATTTAGATTGAGTTTCACTGTAGTGGCACTCTCATTTGGAATTCTTTCTGAAACTGATGCTAGGAAGCAGCGCCTTTGATGGGGCTGGTGGCACAGATATTGGGATAGAATCTCGTCACTGACGCATAATGGGACAAGAGCACTCAACTATTCCTTTAATCCATTGAGATGTGCTGAGTGTTGAACTGGATTTGCATAGGTAGAGAGAGGCATTGCATCACTTGTTTTGAATCTACATGATTAGTTTGGTTTGCTAGTCCGCCCATTGATTTCAAAGTCCCATAGTCACTTTTATGAGTGGTGTCGTGTTTTAAAGATTTAACATGTATATTTACATGACAAAGCCTGAGCTGGTCTATTGTTCAAAAAATCTCCATCCACAGAATTGATGGAGTCGAAATAACTTGAATGATAAAAGCTGTTGGCAAAAAATGGTTCGATGAAGAACATATAATTGCTCTAGCTGAGGATGGTTGCTCTTGTACTTTGTGTTACATAGACTAACTTCATTAAATCTAATTATGACTAGGTTCGTCAAGCTTGGTTGCCATCTTGGCTGTCTACTCATTTAGTTCATTTTCAGGTAATGTACTTCTTATGAGGAAAATTTTTAAGGGAGCTTTCTCTTAATGAATTGTCTTAAACATGCAGTCATTTGTAGTAGGCAATGGAATGAGCATGGGAACCAGTATTGGATCTGACAATTCAAGAGTGTTGTGCTTTCATGTCAATGCATTATTTTCTCTTTACATTGATTGAATTTTATGTCTGTATCCAAGCTTGATGTCTTTCCATGCAAAAGGCTCCATTAATTTCGATATTTTCTTTGTAACCGTTCTGTTTATAATGACTATTCAGTCTCTAAGAAGAAATCTGAAGTTGATAAGAGGATGCAGCGTCAGCGTAGAGACTTTCAAAAAGGCAAGTTATTTGGAGATGTCTTTTATTTTCAGGGTTCGAAATAGTTTCAAATTCTTGTTTTTGTTAGTTAGTAGAGGCCACAGGGTTCTCTGCTGCTACTTGTGACAATGGAAAAAAGGTGAATTTTTTTGAAAGCTTTTGTTTTTGTATGGTTTACCGAGTAGGAGATATTTCAATATATATGTTTGCAGCAATGGCTCACAACTATCAAAAGTCGCTGCAAAACTTTTGTCGATGATTTTCAACCACTGGTTCAATCACTTTCTACTCAAGCCATTGATTATTATCATGTGGCTCACAGTGCCATTGAACCACATGTGGTAAAAGTATTAGAGGTGACGGATCCATACTTCCAGGTATGCAATAAAAATCTTTGGTGATTAAAAATTTTACATTGTCAACTCAAGTTGGCTCGATTTATCGATTGATATTTTAACAGGAAGCCAAGATGTTCACAAAGCCGTACGTAGATCAAGTTTCAAAGCGTGCTAAACCTCATGTGGATAAAGCACTTAAATCTTTTAGGCCCTACTCAAAGAAAGTGGCTCGCTACCATAAAAGATCACTAAAAAAGTGCGTGTATACCATTCCCTGGTATGAGCCTGCATATATCACAAAATTCTTTTTGGCTTTGATCTTTCCCCCTTCAAAGTTAACGTATTAACATTTTGAAGGTCGAAGCAACTCTACATAAAATATTAAGAAGTTACGAATTGACAAAACCTCTTGCGACACCAAGATTTGTTTGGTTTACGGTAAGTCTGGCACAAGAGTAGCACTTCCTAAATTTGACGTGCTATTACTCATAAAATCTGTATTTTTATCTCTTGTTCTTTTTCTATCTAGGCCTCAGTTTTGATGGCAATGCCCTGGTTGTTCTTTCCAAGCTACTTCTACGGTTAGTGTTTTCCATATATCTTTAAGTTGTCAAGTATTTTTGCATTTTAATGTCCTTCCGATCCCATTTACAATCTGCAAGAAATGTGGGACTCCTGTGAAAATCGGAACAAACTGCTGAGAAATCAAAATGGAACTGAATACCTGCTACAGTTGCATCATCCATTCAGAATTTGCCTTCGAACTTATGCTGAGTTTTGATTTACATTGCAGTAAAGAGCCAAAGAGACGCCGTCGGCATACCCATAAGACAAGCCATACTCATCGGAGGAGTAAACGTTCGCGTCAGGACAAATGATCTTACACAAGATATCTAGGCCACACCCACGTATACTCCAAGTATCAAAATTTTAGGTACCATAGTCAGCA
>NW_027459757.1:0-111633 GCF_025594145.1 Primulina tabacum | reverse complement strand
ATAATTAAATTTTTTATTGAATAATTAAAGTTTTTAAAAAAACTTACAAATCTACAGAGTATATCAGATTATTGGTAGGTAAATTTAAATACATTGCATTTAATAATTAACATAATTAAATAATAAAGGCCATCAATAAGATAGCCTGGTCGTTGCAACACTGTAGCTTCTCCAATCTAAGCAGGAACCGAAGTTTAATGTTCCATATATAAGTCGTACTTGATGAAACATGAGTCATCTTGTCGTGGTAAATAGCTATAAAATTTAATTCACGAATAACAAATAAACAACAATACATAAAAATAGTCATAAATAATATATTATGTCAATACAAGTCAACAATATTCGAAATGACTACATAACACTATTTTTTTAATTTTTTTAGAATAAAAAGTATTTATAAATATGTATAATCCAATTGTCGGACTATTTCTTTCTCAATCGACAACACAACTAGCTCATTTAATCTATACCACAACATTTTTACCCAAGATAATTCTTGATTAACTTCAAATTTGAAAAGCTTATTTCTACTAATGCAACTGTTCATGTTAGTGTTTACAAAATCTTCTAGATAATATAAATATTTGAGAATAAACAATACAATTTACCAAATATTTAGCATCGCGTGTCGTATTTTGTGAGACGAGTATCTTATTTGGGTCATCCATGAAAAAATATTGCTTTTTATGCTAGATCATTACTTTTTATTGTGAATATCGGTAGGGTTGACCCGTTTCACAGATAAAGATTTGCGAGACCATCTCAAAAAAAACTTATTTTTTTTTAAATTTGTTAAATAACATCTTACGACCACCAACTCCAAACACAACTCAACGTTATTAATGTCTGAACTTCATGCTGACTCAAAAATGTTATTATTTTATCGGTAAATTTCCCAAAAATACATCTGTCAATGTTTTCATTAAAATTCAGTACCTAGCCATAATTTTTTTGAAATCAGTACCTGACAATTCTATACATTTAGTTTTAACTACCCATTAAGCAAACTTTACATTTTTACCCTTTATTATTTAAATAAATATATTATTTTATCCATCAAAATTATATCATTTTTCTCCATTTAAAATATAATTTTATCAAAATATTGTTTCTCAATTATCATCGAATAAAAGTAAATACTTATTTTGACATACAAAGTACCTATTATGGGGTTTCAGATACTTGATTTCGCTATTTGAATACTCCAAATATATAAGAAAATACTATATTTTCGAGCATTCACCGTAAATTCAGTCATTGTTGGTATTTTCATGAAAAATGCATTAGGATGACTTATTCATGTCATTTTATTTTTTAAAAAAAACATAGGTCATCACTCATCATGAAATAAGATTAAGTATTTATTTTGACCAACAAAATATCTATTTTGGAGTTCCAAATGCTTGATTTTACTCTTTGAATACTCCAAATGTGTAAGAAAATATTGGATCTTCGAGCTATCAATATAAATTCAATAAAGTTGGTATTTTCATTGAAAATGCATTAAGATGACTTATTCATGTCATCTAATTTTTGAAAAAACACAGTTTCTCACTCATTGTTGAATTAGAAAAATTACTTATTTTGATCAATAAAATACCTATTTCCGGGTTCCAAATATTTGATTTGGCTATTTGAATACTTCAAATGTGTAAGAAAACTTAAGTTTCAAGTAATATTAAGTGACTTTTGATTGTGTCATTTGTGAAGTTAAAATGTGATACTTAAATTGGTACAAAGAGTATCTAATTAGAGTATATAAATACATTATTTTACCCCGTAAATACTCATATCCAATTATTTGAGGATGCCAAAATATAATTTGAAGTTAATATGTAAGTGACACCGATGATGATATCGTGAAACAAAAATGTGATACCTAAATTAATACAAATAATACATAATTCGAGTTCACAAACACTTGATTTTACCTTTTAAATACTCAAATTCGATTGAGTATGTCAAATATATAATTTGAAGATAATATTGAAATATTTTTTTATGATGAGATTTGTGAATAAAAAACGTGCTACCTAAAATTGGTACAAATAGTACCTATTTTGATTTCACATATACTTGATTTTACCATTTTAAGACTCAATTTTGATTATTTCGGGATATAAAAAAATATAGTTAGTAATATTGAGTGACTTTTGATGTGTCATTTGTGAAGTTAAAATGTGATATCTAAATTAGTATAAAAAATATCTAATTCGAGTCTACCAATACTTATATTACTTCCTAAATGAGAAGTATTTTAATTTGAGTTTGCAAATACTTGATTCGTAAATGAGATACTCACAATATGTATTAAAATACTGGATATTCGAATAAGCAACGTAAGTTCATCAAGTGTTGGTATTTTTATGGAAGATATATTTGGATGACATATTCATCTCATTTATAATTAAAAAAAAAAAATTCTCAACTAAGCATGAAAATTTTAAAGTACTTAGTTTTACTTGAGAAGTACCTAATTTGAGTTTGCAAATACTTGATTTCGTAAATGAGATACTCACAATATGTATTAAAATACTATATATTCGAATAGGCAACGTAAGTTCGCCAAGTATTGATATTTCCATGGAATAAGCATTTGGATGACATATTCATATCATTTAATATTTTTTCTGTAAAAGAAAAACAAATTCCCAACTAAGCATAAAAATTTTAAAGTACTTGTTTTATTTGAGAAGTACCTAATTTGATATTGCAATATTTAATTTGGTACATGAGATACTCATAATATGTAATAGAATACTGGATATTCGAATATGCAACGTAAGCTCACCAAGTGTTTATCTTTCCTTGGAATATGCATTTGGATGACATATTCATCTCATTTAAAGAACAAAAATACTAATAAATATAATGAATAATTACCAATAAGTATTATGTCAAATAAGTATAATTGTCAAATAAGTCATTCAATGAATATCAAAAGTATTGTCAATTAATATTTATGAGTATTTTATAAATCATTGATCCAAGAATCGATAGATATGCTTAAAGTGCAAACTTCAAGCTCATTTACGAACTATGTTCATAATGCATCTCTCAATTAGTCCATGATGAATAATGAACTATGTTTATTTATTTAAATGATATGAATAAGTATACTAATGAATTTTCCATGGAAAGATTGCATATTTGAATATCCAGTATTTTAATGCATATTGTGAGTATCTCATTTACGAAATCAAGTATTTACAAACTCAAATTAGGTACTTCTCAAGTAAAACTAAGTACTTTTAAATTTTCATGCTTATTTGAGAATTTTTTTACCAAAAAAATATTAAATAAGATGAATATGTAATCCATGATTAGTGATCGAGCAAAACTTTCATTGTAAAATTCTTAGTAAAAATTAATAATATTCAAGCTCAAAATAATCGCAAGTGCACGATGTCAAGTAATAATATAGTCATTGACTTTCAATAATTGCAAGTGCATGATGTCAAAATGTTCCATGCTTAGTGATTGAGCAAAACTTTCATTGTCTAAGGACTGTATTTCTCAATTATTATTCTCAGTTATTCAATTTTTAGCAGCGATACTTCAGATGATTGTTTACTACTACGATTATTAAATAAAAACTCAATGAAATGGTTCAAGGATTAAATGATGAAATAAATAAGCTAGAATGATTGATTAAAGTTCAATGAGAAATGAATTTGTTGTGAATCTCGGTTCACCTACCCCTCGCTAATCTACTTAATTCGTTCGACAATGATCTATGCTTTCGACGAGATTTCATATCCAACTAAACACGCCCTCTCAAGCTATGCCAAACTAATTCAACTCAGTGAAATAATTAAATCTCTTTAATTATTTATAAATGGTGAATTGCATGTCGTTTTATTAAATCTCATAGCTTTCGACCTACTGAACTATGACTATCAACGTGTATCCGACTTCATATTTCTCTGTAAATTGTAAATCCATGGATTATGCTACTTGTTCCTATCACGGACTATTCTCTCGAAGAACATTGTCCGGAAATCTTCAAATCTTCGCTCTAAGCCTTTTTTTCTCCTTCAAAGCTTTGTGGCTGCTGAAATGTCCTTGAACATGTCATCCAAATACATCTTACGCGAGCACTTGATGAAATTACGTTACATATTCGAATATCCAGTATTTTAATACTCATTTTGAGTATCTCATTTACCAAATCAAATATTTTAAAACTGAAATTAGATATTTCGCAAATAAAACTAAGTAGTTGAAAAAGTTCAATACTTAGTTGCGAATTTGTTTTTTTTTAACAATTAAAAAAACTATTAAATGAAATGAACATGTCATCCAAATGTATCTTGGATGGAAATGCGAGCACTTGGTGTGCTTACATTGCATATTCGAATATCCAGCATTTTAAGACTCATTCTGAGTATCTCATTTACCCAATCAAGTATATTAAAATTGAAATTAGGTATTTCGCAAGTAAACTAAGTATTTGAAGAAGTTCAATGCTTAGTTACGAATTTGTTTTTTTAATAATAAAAAAATAATTAAATGAAATGAACATGTCATCCAAATGCATCTTGGATGGAAATGTGAGCACTTGGTGAACTTACGTTGCATATTCGAATATCCAGTATTTTAATACCCATTCTATCTCATTTACCAAATCAAATATTTTAAAATTGAAATTAGGTATTTCGCAAGTAAAACTAAGTACTTGAAAATGTTCAATGATTAGTTACAAATTTGTTTTTTTAAACAATAAAAAAATAATTAAATGAAATGAACATGTCATCCAAATGCATCTTGGATGGAAATGTGAGCATTTGGTGAACTTACGATGCATATTCTAATATCCAGTATTTTAATACTCATTCTGAGTATTTCATTTACCAAATCAAGTATTTTAAAATTGAAATTAGGTATTTCGCAAGTAAAACTAAGTACTTCAAAAAGTTCGATGCTTAGTTGCGAATTTGTTTTTTTTTAACAATAAAAAAATAATTAAATGAAATGAACATGTCATCCAAATATATCTTGGATGAAAATGCGTGCACTTGTGAACTTACGTTGCAAATTCGAATATCCAGTATTTTAATACTCATTCTGAGTATCTCATTTACCAAATCAAGTATTTTAAAATTGAAATTAGATATTTCGCAAGTAAAACTAAGTATTTGAAAAAGTTAAATGCTTAGTTGCAAATTTGTTTTTCTTTTAAAAATAAAAAAATATTTAAATGAAATGTACATGTCATCTAAATGCATCTTGGATAGAAATGCGACCACTTGGTGAACTTACATTGCCTACTAGAATATTCAGTATTTTATTAATTTTTATGAGTATCTCAATTATCAAATGAAGTATTTAAAATTGAAATTAGGTATTTCGTAAATAAAAGTAAGTACTTCAAAATGTTCAATGCTTAGTTGCGAATTTTTTTTAAAAAATAATTAAATGAAATGAACATGTCATCCAAATGCATATTGGATGGAATGCGAGCATTTGGTGAACTTACGTTGCATATTCAAATATCCAGTATTTTAATACTCATTTTGAGTATCTCATTTACCAAATCAAGTATTTTAAAATTAAAATTAGGTATTTCGCAAGTAAAACTAAATACTTGAAAAAGTTCAATGCTTAGTTGCGAATTTATTTTTTTAACAATAAAAAAATAATTAAATGAAATGAAAATGTCATCCAAATGGATCTTGAATGGAAATGCGAGCATTTGGTGAACTTGCATTGCATATTCGAATATTCAGTATTTTAATACACATTCTGAGTATTTTATTTACTTAATCAAGTATTTTAAAATTGAAATTAAGTATTTCGCAAGTAAAACTAAGTATTTCAAAAAGTTCAATTAGTTGCGAATTTGTTTTTTTTTTAAATTTAAATTCAATTTACATGTCATCCAAATGCATTGAGAATGGTGAGTGGAAAGAGAAGATGACCAATAGAAATATGTATTTATATCATTTTTTATTAATCAAAAGGGTAAAAAAGTAAAAATGCATAAAACATGTATTAAAAACTAAATTGATCTTTTGTCAGGTATTAAAATACAAAAGAAAAACTCCTGGGTACTGAATCTTAAATAAATCATAGACAAATGTATTTTTCTCCAAATTGCCCTTATTTTATTGGGTTTTTTATTTTGATCCTTATACGAACTTGTACATATAATTTTTAAAAATTTAAAATAAAAAATTGGGCCCCTTATGAGCCGGGCCCCATGGCCATTGCTTGCTTGGCCTCCTAATATTAAGATATTCAAAATAATTTGATCTTACCTTAGATAAATTTGAATTATTAATCCTAACTTTTTTATTATTTTGTATTTTATTTTATCTCTTATCATTTTGTATTTTATTTTATCTATTATCTGACCTTGATAATAAAAACTATAATAAAATTCACACTACATTTAAATTTGTAATATTATGCTTCGCAAAGCTTTTCTGTTTTTAGAATATTTTACGCATTATAGTATCGTGTTGTAATACATTAAAAATGGGAAAAAAGTCAAATTGGTCGTCTAACTTCACATGTTTTATTTTTTAGTCATATAACTAATCAAATTTGAATATTGGTCCTTTAAATTTTATCTTTTTGCTATTTTGGTATGTTTTTTTTTATATCGAAATGTATGATTTAAACTAAAAATTGCTGATTAGGTTATATAATCTGATTGCATGACAACAAATTTGGAGATTTCAATTTAGTGGGGAAATTATAATATATTCTTTTTTTAAAAAAAGAGCAAACCCGAAAAACAGGACGATGAACACATAAAATAGGAAAATATCCCAATTTTGTTTCCATATGATCGGATTTTACAGCTAACTCAACAATTTCCAGGTGAAATTGAATAATTTAGGTTAAAAAGGTTTTTTCAAAAAAAGGTTAATTTTTTATTGTTTATCTATACTCTATAAATAGGTTCAAATAATATCTTTATATTGTAGAAAAATCATGTTAATAATCATCGGGGATATATATACTAGTGTACCGACGCACGGATTGCTATAATATTTTTTTATAATTAATTTGGTTTATATGTAAATTAAGATCAAAATGTCATTATAAAAAATAGTTAGAGACTACATTGTAATTTTGATATATGAATTAAAAACATAAGTAGGAATTAAACCTATAACTTGTTGCTTAGAATTCAAAAAATTTATCCACTGAACTATATGTGACTTACATTCAGGTTTTAACACTTTATTAATATATATAATTATTAAAACATACCATAATACCAAAAATTAGTTAATCTAAGTGTCTCAAACTTAATAATATAGTATAGAAATATGGATACATATATGTAAATAACGAAAATCTTAAATTTTAGATGCTTAAAATTCAAAAACATTATCCACTGAGCTATATGTGACTTAAATTAAAATTTTAACATTTTATTAATATATATAATTATTAAAACAGACCATGACACCAAAAGTTAGTTACTTTAAGTATCTCAAATTTAATAATATAGTATAAATATATATATGTAAAATAACGAAAATATTAATTTTAATCTAAACTATTAAGATATTTATTATTTTATCCCAAAGTTAATAAAATTTTGGTAAATCAAAATTTTTACACCCCAATAACTTATTTTGAAAAAATAATTTTCCAGTATTTTGAATATACATACTAAAATTTGGGATAAATATAAATAATATAAAATTTTGTTGTTATTTGTATTTTTATATATATTAAAATTTTGAGAACGTTTTTTGTTGTTGAAAATATTAACTTTATTTTTTTGAATAAAAAATTTAATTGTTTACATACAAAAATATTGTGAGTTTTTCAAGGTGAACTAAAATTTTATCATATAAGGAAAATATTTGAAGAACAATATTGTCTAATAATTAATTAATTAGGCAAGATGGAGTGTTATCAACACTTTTTTGAGTATAAATAATACTCCCAAATGAAATATGTTATAAATATATTCTTATTATAAATGATTATCTTATTTAGTTAGATTTGAAAGATTTGTGATTAAGATAAACATATTAAGATAATATCTATAAAGATTTGTACCTGAATATTGACTCTCTTCTCTTATGAATTTTCTCTATTATTCCATATTTTATCTGATTATTTATAACAAAAAGACCTTATTGCACCACAACATATTTTAACTAATTAATTGACGAGAAGATTCTAAAATAAGCCAATTTATTAGACAACTTTGGTGATTTCTCCAACCAAATTATATATATGAGCTAGCATTTAGATGGAAGGATTTGAGGGGATTTGATTTAAAATCCACGTATCAAATCTATCATATGAGTCTGGCTTAAAAATTAAAATGAACGATTAATTGAAGTATTGAAGACTACTTTTTCGGACTCTAATTTCAAATTAACTTACTAAAATAGTCACAATCATTTGAAATTCATATATTTCAAATTCTTTGATTTAAAATCCTTCATTGTATCCTATCATCATCCAAACGCAACATGAGTTAAATATTACAACTTCAAAAGATTTTTCAACATACAATATGTACATACTTGTGTGTATATATAATGGAGTAAATGGAGGATTTTCAGAAGCAATATCTTTAAGCAAACGATTCATGAATATGACAACCACTTCCCCAAATATATGTTGTATCGATCTAATTAACAATTTAGTTGTTACCACCTAATAAAAGACATTGCCTTAAAAATACTTCCCATGTCGTCGTTACACCAAAGCCCTCAAAGTGCTGAATTTACTAAACCACCCAATTTCCCACTTCCATTGAATCCCAACAGATTCTGAAAGCTTAGTCTCACCAAATGCCTGCAACTTAAAGAAAGATCAGCACTAGACAAGTTAGAGGCACATGCATTAATGTAAGAGGATATCAATGAATGATCCAAAATTAATGGCGAAAAAGATGGGTTCACTTGCCGGAATATGGGATATACGGTGCAGCTTTCGGTCCCTGATAGGATTTCTTGCGGTGGCGTTGGTGGTCGGAGCCATTTATTTGACGGCAGAGAGTGGCGAATTCCTAGTTAAGAATGGAGATGGCGGTGATCAGAACGTGATAGAAAGGAAAAATGAGTCACCGTCGGAGTCTTCTTCGGAATGCGATGTGTTTTCAGGAAAATGGGTTTTCGATGATATTTCATATCCATTATACAAGGAGGAAGAGTGCACGTTCATGTCGGATCAATTGGCTTGTGCGAAATTCGGAAGAAAAGACTTGAGTTACCAAAATTGGAGATGGCAGCCTCACCATTGCAACCTCCCTAGGTACCCTTGCTAATTTGTTTCTGATATACAAATGTTTCAAAATATTTATAAGATCATCAAATATATGTAATCTAGGTTTTTTTTTAATGGAGTTTTACAATTTTCCTTTAATATAAAGGTTCAATGCCACAAGACTGTTAGAGAGATTGAGGAACAAAAGGCTAGTTTTTGTTGGGGATTCTTTGAATAGAGGACAATGGGTATCTATGGTATGTCTTCTTGACAAGGCAATCCCAAAGGCCAAAAATACATGCACAACAATGGGAGCTCACTCATCACTTTCAAGGCCAAAGTAAGTCTGATTATTATATTTAAAGGCATGCGGTTTTTCATCAATCGATATATTAATTTTTATCATGCAATAATAAAGGAGTACAATGCGAAAATTGAGTTCTACTGGGAACCGTTGCTGGTGGAGTCGAATTCGGATGATCCAGTGAACCATCGGTTACCAGATCGAATAGTACGAGCACAGGCTATTGAAAAGCATGCCCGTCATTGGACTGATGCAGATATACTTGTGTTCAACACCTATCTCTGGTGGCGACGCCCTCAAATGAAAGTATTGTAAGTAGCTATCTAACTTATTTATAGTGGCTTTATTGTTTGTTTTTCTGTGTTAAACACAACTCATGAATTTCAATTTTCTATCTGCTGTAAATGATGATGTATGTTCCTATATATATAAGATGGGGTTCGTTTGATAATTCGGATGGAATCTACAAGGATGTAGACATGCTACGTAGCTACGAAATGGCAATGAAAACGTGGTCGGACTGGTTGGAAATCCATGTAAATCGCAGCAAGACTCAATTGTTCTTCGTGACCATGTCTCCTACTCATGAAAGGTATCACCGTCTTAATTAATACAAAGTTTTGTAATTTCAAAGGCAACTTGTAACCGTGGTGTTGAATCATTTCAGGGCGGAAGAATGGGGAAATTCCATGGGCGAAAATTGTCTCAACGAAACCGCAGCCATCAGGGAAGAAGGATACCGGGGAAGAGGATCGGATCCTAAAATGATGCGAATAGTGGAAAAAACAATCGATGAAGTTAGACAAAGATCAGGATTAAGTGTAGAAATAATAAATATAACTCAGCTTTCGGAGTATAGAAAAGAAGGGCATCCCTCAATTTACAGGAAACAATGGGAGCCTTTGAGTAAGGAGCAGATTTCTAACCCTCTTAATTATGCTGATTGTATACATTGGTGTCTTCCGGGAGTTCCTGATGTATGGAACGAGCTCTTGTATGCTTATATTTTCAAATACAATTGATTTTGACGTCAAATTAAGATACTTTTTTTTTTTTTTGTATTTTCATAATTATTGTCGCAATTGAACTTACTATTAGAATTCTTCAGGGTGTTGGCAAGATTGCTATGAATATGACTCAGAGAAATTGAAAATCAGATTGATTTTGACCAATTAGAGGTCCAACAATCTGCGTTGGCCAATTAATTATCATGACCGATTTTAAAATTTTCGAGTTGAATTGTGTAAGGTTCATTTTTGTCGTTGTTATATCCATATTGTATTTGTGTAAAATTTGTGTTGTCCTCTTATCTTTTTCATTTATTGTGAAAATTATATGAGTGAGGATATTATTTTTAACTCCAACTGTTATATGTTAATCCCCAAACTGCTTGGTGCCCGAGCAGAATATTACAAAAACCAGTATTAGTATATTAATCTCATAACTCCTTCCAAAAAACAAAATTAGCTAGTCACCTGATATACCAGCACTCGCTTGTTCGTCCATATTCAGCTTAAGACGTAGGTAAACCTGTTCCCATAAAAAATAAATAAAAAACTGGAATAACATTTAATAATGAAAACAAAAATGGAACCTTTGAAGCAATGTAGTTTTGCCGTATCAGCAATCAGAATCTCCAAACTGCTTGGCAAACTCCTACCGAACTGAGCAAAACCTCCGTCCAATTGAGCTGATCGATCGTACATAGATCGAAATTCGAACAAAAGCATTTTCCTTAGCCAAATTCATGATCATGGCAGCACATAAAGATTTCCAGAAACTGCAACAGCGACGCCACTGCATCGCACGCCGACAAATTCCCGGTAAAACCAACTTCCATTCAATGTAGAATCGGATTTCTTGGAGTCTCAATCGCTCTTTGATGCTTCACCTGCTTGTTAGTTTACCAAGGCATCAATGTGTCCGATGGCCCAAATGGTGAAACAATTTCCTCTTTCATTGAAAAATAAAATAAAATAAAATCTTAGAAGCTTCGACATAAACTTTTTGTTGTTACTTTTAAATTTATGATTTTAATAATGAATTGTTTTTTTTATGTACGAGTTATATGATCATGTAAAATTCAAAAATGATATTAAGATATTTTGAAAATTTTGAAAAGTAGATAAGAAACTATGACTTACAAATTTATTATAATTGGTTTTATGATATTTTTTAATAAAATAGAAACATATATTTTTTTTAATTTGAGAGCGAGTTTTTTGATAGTTTAAAAATACTTTACGACTATAAAATTAGTTACTCAGAGACTCGTCAACCTTATGATGAAGTAAAATAAAATAGGGATCCGTTGTAACGTTTGTTCATGAAATAAGTGATGACCCACAAAATAGTTAATTTTACATATATGGGTTTCTAAATGTTTACTGAGTAGAATGAATAGAATGGCTAGAAACGGGAATATAATTTATACACTTACCCCCTCCCACTTTCTTGGTCTCGAAACTTTATACGAAGTTTCTTAGTTTTCTCTGCACCTTCTTGAGGAAAATTCTCTAATAATAGTATAATGAGTTGGTTGACCCAATCGATATTTAGAATAAAAACTACTATTTTGACATGAGTCGGATCTTATATAATTTTTCTGTGTAAAATAATAAATGGATGCTCGCCTTCCCAGCTAGTCCAACTTATAAGATTAATTAATATATCATTTTCCCTGCAAATAGAAGAATCTAGAGCAAATTAAGTATGGTCCACTGTTTATATCGGACTCCCTCCTTTTTTTTTATGGTAACGCTTGTAATTTTATTCAGAAAGCAGTAAATCGTCTGTTACAAGATTCACCAACCAAAACGGAAAAACCCCATTTTCCCAAACAAAAGGAGTAGGGGAAGAAAGCGAAAAAAATGCAAGTGAATGCGCCACCCGATTCGCCGATCTGCCAATCTGTCTAAGATCGGTAACAGTGCAGCTGTCCAATAAGTTCCGAATATCCAACGCCAGTGCACCACAATAACTTAAATCTTCTGCTGGGTTGATGACTGCTTGCACCGCCAGCAAAGAGTCAGTAGTAATTACAACAGCCTCATCCCATCTCTTATTGAAAGGAGCTCAGCGAAGACCACCGACTGTGGCTTAGAGATTCTTTTTCCGAAGGCAAGCAGTATTTGACCATCATGATCTCGCACTACTCCCCCAATCGAATAACCACCAGTGTCAAAATTAACCGCCGCGTCTACCTCAAGATTCAAGGTGTTGACCGGTGGTCTCGTCCAGCGTTCGAGCTGGGGTAATGGCTTCGGATCAGGTGCGGTAATTAAGGATTCCCGAGCTTCCTTGAAGTCTTTCAAAAGGGAGGCGCTCCGCTCCACATCCAATTGAGCACATCCAGGCACCTTCTCATGCAAAATCCGCAATCTATCATGCCATACAGCCCAGGTGCGCATCGCAAAAACCTCCATATCTTCCTTTCTTAACACTGCTTTCATTCGGATGAATGTATCCAAGAAATCCATGTCTTTTACCTGTTTCAGAAAAGGATGAAAAATTGTATACTTCCAACACTTCTTTGCAAATGGACACCAAAACAGAGCGTGCTCGGTTGAATCATGACCATAACCACACAACTGACACTGATCTGTGAAGGGAACATGATGCCGCAGCAGGTTCGCGCGAGATGGAATAATGTTGTGCAATGCTCGCCACAAAAAAATCCGAACCTTAGGAGAAACTGACAATGACCATACAAATTTTCACCAAGATTTCGCATGGGTGTTCGAGGTATGGCTGGGTGTATCAAAGAACCCGACTTCAAGCTTGTAACCATTCCGCACAGTGTACTTTCCTTTGGGATCATAGAGCCAGAATCGAGAATCCTCACTCACATTATTTGCTAGAACATCTTCAGCTATATAAGACGGGAGTGTGGTTCGAATCAGCGACTCATTCCATGCTCCATTCACGATGAAAGAGTTTACGTTATCAAGATCATTCGGGATACCTGCAGGTCGCATTAGAGACTGCACTCCCGGAATCCATTGGTCTCGAAAAGTTGCGATTTTTTCTCCATTACCAACTCGCCAACACAGACCTTTCCTCAGTAACTTTCTACTCCACAAAAGTGATCTCCAAATAAACGAGGAATTATTACCTATCGGAGCGTCCATAATATCATGATGCTTGAAATATCTCGCCTTAAAAACCCGAGCTACAAGAGAGTCGGGATTAATGGCAATTCTCCAAACTTGTTTTGCAAGAAGGGCTCTATTGAACGCTTCCAGTTTACGAAAACCCATCCCTCCCATACATTTTGGCACACATAATGTATGCCAATATTTCCAGTGCATTCTCTTTCTCCCTTCTTCCATGCCCTACCAAAAATTCGCGCATTCCCTTTCAATAGCCTCACAGATCGCCTTAGGTATATGGAAACAAGACATAGCATACGTGGGAATGGACTGTAAAACGGACTTGATTAACGTTTCTTTGCCTCCGGCGGAAAATGTCTTGTTGCCCCACCCTCTCAAACGTTTAACTATAGTCTCAATTAAATATCTGAACTGGAGCTTTTTGCTACGCAAAGAGAATGTCGGCAATCCCAGGTAAATGTCATGACCCTGTGTAGTGGAAATATACAACACCCTCGATCAGCAATCACTGGATCCGTATTCGGGCTAAAGGATAAAGATGATTTTTCAAAGTTTATTAGCTGGCCCGAAGCTTTTTCATACAACGATAGACACTGGCGAAGATTCAAACAGTCGGCGATAGTAGCCTTTAAAAATATGAGACTGTCATCAGCAAAGAATAGGTGAGATATTTGGGGACTAGAATTTGCAATACGGACACCAGTAATCAACTTACGTGATTCAAATGAGCTCAAAATCGATGACAACCCTTGAGCGCACAGAACAAACAGAAAGGGTGATAGAGGATCCCCTTGACGCAATCCTCTGCCCGGATTAACGTGTCCTATAATATCGCCATTGAGTGCAATCGAGTATTTGACAGAACGAACACACCGCATCACCTTCTCAACCCATATAGGATCAAACCCGAGCTTACCCATAATTAGTTCTAGGAAGCCCCATTCCACTCTATCGTACGCCTTGCTCATATCGAGCTTTAATGCCACGTATTCCTTGCTCCCTTTTTTCCTGCTTCGTATCCAGTGTAGAGCCTCATAACCCAGTAAGATGTTATCTGTTATCAGTCTACCTGGGACAAAAGCACTCTGGAACTCATCTACTGTCATAACCAAAATCTTCCGAAAACGATTAGTCAAGGCCCGGGAGACGATTTTATAGCAGACGTAACATAAGCTAATAGGCCGGAAGTCCTTCATAAGCATATGATTTTTAATTTTTGGAATGGGAGTGATTATAGTCTCATTCCACTCTTGAAGCGGAGCTCCATCATTCAGAACCCTCAACACAGCCTCTGAAACCTCCGGGCCTACCACCTGCCAATATTTCTGGAAAAAGAATGCCGACAAACCATCCGGTCCTGGAGCTTTCTCCGAATACATATCAAACAAAGCTTTCTCAACTTCCTCAGCCGAAAATGGAGAACATAATACCGAGTTCATCTGCTCATTAACCTTTGGTTGAACACATTCAAGCACCGGATTTATATCTTGGATCCTTGGGTCGCCCGATGTAAATAAGTTAGAGAAATAGTCCACCACAATCTCGGCCATCCCCCCCTTATCAGAACACCAGTCACCATGCACCGATAACAGCCCACTAATAAGATTCTTCAACCTTCTGATTGAGGCACAAGCATGAAAGAATTTCGAATTTCTATCCCCATGAGCCAACCAATTTACCCTACTTCGCTGTTTACAATAAATCTCATCCTTAGAGGAAAGGTACTAAATTTGATTCTCCAGCTCTTGTATGTAGTCTGTTGAAGCATGCCATTTATCATGAGTCTTCAATCGATTTCGAAGGGACCTTTTTTGCTTTATTTGACTCGGAATGCATCTAAATCGATCTCCAGCCCATGCATCGAGGGCTAGCTTGCACTGCATGATGCGGTCCGAAAGCGTGAGTGTGGCATCATTTGAGCACCAGCCTCGAGCAACTACTTCCGCACAATCCAATTCCGTGGCCCAATGAGTCTCAAAACGGAACATAAAGTTATGGGGATGAAGATTTGCTGTCCCGGAGCCCAGTTTCATAAGAATAGGCCTATGATCTGAATGATAGAATTCCAACGATTCGGCTCTAGTGGTAGGATACAAAAGTCTCCACTCCAATGTGCTGACATACCGATCCAGGCGTTCAAAAATGAGATCATTTGATGAACGCCTATTAACCCATGTAAAAAATTCACCGCTGCCATGTAAATCCTGTAGAGTGCATTCATAAGGGCATCCCTAAATGCCTGAGTTTGATGTAAGGGCCTCAAGTTACCTCCCAATTTCTCCCGATCGAAACAGATTTCATTAAATTCTCCTCCTACAAGCCACGAGAAACCTATAAATTCCTGGATTCCAGATAACCGTCGAAGAAGCTCCCACGAGAGGTGTCTGTTGCTAACCTCTGGGTTGCCATAAAATCCAGTAAATCTCCAACATTTCTCAAAATGCTTCACCATGCAGTCGATATGGCCGGATGAATAGGAGTGAACCGTGACATCCAACGGTGCTTTCCACAAAAGAATCAATCCCCCGCTTCTACCTTGACAACTCACAGTAAACATACCGAAAAATCCAAGAGTATTTTTCCACCATCGACACTAATAGTCTCTCATTTTAGATTCTGAAATGAATAGGAGAGACGGGTCCTTTTCAGCGACTAATCGCTTAAGTTCACGGAATGCCCGTTGGTTCCCAAGCCCCCGAGCATTCCACACTATACAACTCATTGGTGTCGACGGGGTTGCTTAGCAACCACCGCCGAAATTGTACTGTTGGTACCATCCATCGGCTCCTCAAGAGCACGTTTTGTCCCAAGCACTGGATGATCCTGCTGAGAGCCCGTCTCGCCATGTACTATACTGTTGTACGGAGTAGACAAATAATGTTGTTTGACTGATATAGAACCCTTCTCTCTGGCCCTGCGTTTCCAACGTGTATGAGACTTCGGGTTTGGGTGCATCGTAGTCTCTTGGTCATCCATCGGATAAGTAAGACTACAGGCGTTATCAATAGATTGCTTCTCATGGTTGCTTACTTCTGGCGTCAACTGCTCAATAGCCAAATGAGGATGGGTATGGTTTGACTCACCTACAGCCAATCTACCTTTGATTTTTGGTGTCCCCAATGTATCAGTAGCCATTATACTCCCCTCTTTAGATTGCTCATCAACAATTTGATCAGACACAGCAACCCCCTTTCCATCTTTATGTAAGAAACTACTCGAATAACTTGCACCGATCTCCTCAGAACCGTAGGAGGGGCTGCCTGAAGTACCGATTGGCTTGCTGCCTTGGAACTTCGGTGGGGGGATTGTCGTATATGTTGTTTTAAAGGCCTCGTAATATCAATACGTACCTTAACACGAGCGTATCTGCCCATAGCGAAGCCATTCTCTTTCGTGTCAATCTCTTCTACGGCCCCAAGGTGTTGGCCTAGTTTCTCCAGAAAGTCCTTATGCATGAATATAAGTGGGAGATTATAGCATTGGATCCAAATGGAAATTTCCGTGAAATTCATCATGCTAGGCGTTTGCAATCCACTCGGCTGCCGAAATATAATTAGATCTCTGAAGAAATTCCATGGGCCACCATAGAGAGCATGTTTTTTATCCTGTGGAGATTTAAAATCTAGAAGAAACAAGTTATCACCCAAGGGCCCTATCTCGATGTGTTTTGTGGCTTGTAGTATGCGAGAAATCTGAGTCACGAAGGCCTCTCGGTTAACGGCCTTGGAAGAGAAGACCTTAGCCACAAGGCAATTCCCCATACGCTGCTCACCAAACAAAAGAGATTCAGTCTCAATTGTAAGGGGTGGATCGTTGTTTGGTGCTGTAGAAAGCTTGAGGTTGGTGACCAATTGAGCAACTTCATCTGGGTCCATGGAGAAAAGAAAAGACGCTTAGGTACAAGAACAATTCCAAGTGGATTATTCAGAGAAGAAAACCCAATCAATGAAGAGTAAAACTCCCACAGACGGTTTCACGAGGAAACCCAGAAGAGAAGAAAACTCTCACGGCGGCTTCACGTGGAAACCTAGGAGAGAAGAAATTTAAACAACCCACACTTCACCTTTATCAGACTCCCTCCTTTAATTTCAAAGAATGATAACCTTTTCAAAAGAACGATTTGGAATCTGAACAAATCGGCACTTAGCTGTTGCTATAAATTTTTTAGGCATAAAATTAAATATTTGACAGCCTCAATATTAGAGGGAAAAAAAACTGAGCAATAATAATTTATATAAACAATAAACACTTAATTTGATGTTTTATTTCGGTTGCAATATTCAGAAATTGAATTGGTGAGTTTTAATTTAATTTGTTTTCTAAAATGATATATTTATTGTATATAATATACTACATAAAAAATGTAAATTTAGTTATATAAAAGCATATATCTTTAATTTTTTTTAACAATATTTATACTATCCACAACTATGTCATAATAGATGGATGTAGTGAAACTACCTTGGTGTAATATGTATACCCTTAATCTAAAAAATAAAACAACGTGGATTTTAAAAATTACAAGAAATTATCCTACTTGAATAATTATTTCAATTAATTATAAAATCACCTTTAAAATTATTAATTTTAATATATCGATCTCTGATTTTTGGTAAAAATATTTAACATCAAATGTATATTGTACATTAAAAAAATACTGTATTGTTTTCTCAACAAAAATGTGCACTCTGTTAATTTCTTGTGTATTTCACAGTTGATGCGTTCGCCAATCCTTAATGAGATCCAGATGTCTGATTTACATATAGATTTATAACAATTAATATTATTTTTTATTTTTCCATAAAAATAAGGGTTAATGAAGTTTCATTTGATGCTAAAAAAAATTACTAAATAAGTAAACATCGCTTGACTGATCTGAGAAAACGCTACATATATAATTAATAAAATAACAAGAAAAGAGTGAGACTTGATAAAAACATACAAAAAATGCAATAAAGAGAGCGCAAATGTGCTATTATAGAATGTTTGTTATTTTTAAATATATGCATATGAATATGCATCGGGGAGACGAAGAAATTTGAAATGTCTGGTTGATATTTTTTTTTGGGTTTAAATTAGAGATGTAAACGGATCGAGTCGAGTAGAATATTAAAGCTCGAATTAAGTATATTCGAGTTTGAGTTTGATCCAAAGCTTGAAATTTTTAATTTTTTTGGCTCAAAAGGAAGTTCGAGTTTGAATTCGACTTAAAAACTTTGAACCCATTTGCGAGCTATTCAAACTATTGTGCGAATAGTAGGTTTGATAATGAAAGTTCAAAGGCTCGAAACATCCTAAAGCTCAAAGTGTATATATATTTAATATATAATTATTAGCAATAAACGTAATAATTGGAGTTAAAAATAATAATTTTTTAAGATCGATTAGGGGGATCATCCTTGAGCTACAATAGCCTGGTTCTTGAAATATTGAACACCGATGAATTAAATCGAGTTTGTATTTCAAACCAAACGGAAGACACTCAAAATAATCATTCGTAGAAACCAATTAAATATTTTTGTGAAACATTTAAAATATATGCAAGTTGAATGAGTAAAAATATTTTGGTTGAACTATTTTATTAAACATTTGATATGCAATATTTTAATATTTGAAGAACACATAAATTGCTTCAACAATGCATCTTTAAAAGCGGTGGAAATGACAAGTAAATGTAATAAATAAATAGACACGAATTTGTTTATGGATGTTCGGAGATTAATAACTCCTACGTCACCCTTCTTCCCCTTAAGAAGGATCCACTATAAAACTTTGATTTATATAACACCTTGTACAAACCCATTTCAACTTAGGACTTATCTCTTGTCTAATTGAAACTCATAGCACACTCTCGATTGTAGGCCATAACCTCATAATCCGCATAATGTTTAATGTCTCTTATGTCAAGACTACAAACACAATATTTAATGTCTTTGTGTGAAGACCTACTCAACTAATCTTTGAAGTTCAACTCTCTTATATATGTGTGAGTGATTGTGTGTGAGGAATTTATCATTTACAATGTACATATCAAATGTATCATCACACAAGGGCTTGTGCTCTCAAATAGCAGATTTCTTCATGGTAGTTGCTCATGCTTTGAATCCCCTTCAAAAGCTCTTGTTTGATCTTCAAGATGTTGTATTTATAGACTCTACCAATGATATATACGTTAGACACAATAATATGACCGTTTAAAAAGTTTTTGTACTGTTTCTGAAATTGCAACAGCCAAATTTGCTTTGCTGGACATTTTCTCGAGCTTAAACTGGTCGTTCAGCAATTGGTCAGCGGTTGAAAACTGGTCAGCGGTTAGACTGGTCAGAGATTGGTCAGCGGTTGAAATTGGTCAACATCTCAACCGCAGCTCAACTGGTGTGTTGTACAGAACCAGTAGCTTCATCTCCATTTATTAACATCTTAAACTTCGATTCAGACTTGAATTTTGAAAATGATTTGTAGATCATCGTCTTATCTTTTCAATGCATACTGAATCACTTCATTTCAATAAGAGAGCTGAGAAATATGTCCAAAATACTGCAACTTCTCATACCCAACTGATTGTTGTTTTCGTGCAATCAGTTTGACCATTCAACAACCGGTTTGACATAGATACCATTTGATTTTGCCAAACAGACGTGAGATACGACTTGTTCCAAATTGCGTTTTATGATCATCTAAGTTGGCGGATTGTCATTTGAATCATCCAGCTGAGATATATCATTAAAATACCAATGCTCGTCAGAAATTTAATTTGGCTAAATTCATTTTCAGTTTCCATCTTGTGTTTGCAACTTCACACGTGAGTAAATATGTTAGAAATACAATAACAAGTTTTGTAAACATCAAAATGAAGATTGCGAAAATGAAATGTTCCAACAATCTTCACATTTTTTATGATCACAAAACTTGGATAAACAAAAGATACAACTAACATATTTGTTCCGGGAATTTTCCTCGCAGAAAATTATTATATGGTATATCCAGCATAATACTTCCGAGAAGAAGGGCGGTTTCCTTGACTTCTTTTAATATGTTCCCCCCAGAGAACTTGATCTTCTGGTGATATGCTGATGAGGTGCCCGTAAAAGCATTCATTGTCGACCTACCCAGAATGACATTATATGAAGAAGGAGTGCTTACTACCATAAACAATTTCATGACTGTCTTCTGCATATCCCAGTTCCCAACTGTTAAAGGTAGCATGATTTTCATTTAGGGGTACAAAAGACCTTCGAAATTCGATAACACAAACTGTTCATCCCCAAAGTAGTTGCACAAAAGACCTCAAAGTAAAGTTTGTCCAAAAGTATTTGTTTAAAATCTCATAACCAGTAACATAAATCAAATTATTTTGAACATTCATAAAAAGCTTAAAACATGGCGGTCCTCGAGTTTAGCCTCCCGCTCAGTCCAAGCCAGCTCACTGGTCCCCACCCATCGTCTCCTCAAACTCATCCTCTCATGAATCGATCAAGTCTAGTGAGTCTAAAGACTCAGCATGCATAAACTTGAAGTAACAAGTAATACATAATAAAACCACACGCAACTTTAAAATAGAGCGTACATACATGGAACTTGAAATTGCAACTAAAACTTGAACTTACATACATGCATAGATAGACGTGCCATCAACATAAAGCTTTTCATTAACATACTTGCATATTTGTACATACTTGAACATACATAAACTTCATCATTTTGCGTAGAGATATGTTCAATGCAAGTGACCCATACATAAATATGTCTGATCAGACTAAACCACAGTACTGGGCTGACAGGGAAGATCCACTGCCACATACATGAGATCCTCGTTCATGCTTTAACGGGTGGATTGGTCCTTGGTCATGCTTTACTGCTTTTCAATCCTGATCTAAACTCGTTAATGCTTTAACGGGGTGGATTGGTCCCTGGTCATGCTTTACCGCTTTCCAATCCCATACATAATTTGGTCACACGGCATTTAGCATACCTCAAAAACTTAAAAATATTTTCTTTGCACGTCGAGCATACTTACTTAGTGTTGAGGGATTCTTTGGATCTCGCTTGGGGCCACTGCTGCAACATACTAACATGAGTTCGAATACTTAATTTGCATAACTTAGACGTAGGTATTCGTGCTCACCACCGAATCAAATAAATAGCTTATGACATTCTAAATCACTCGGGACTTGAACTCATTTAATCATCATACTAAACCATGATATGAAACCCCAAAGCAAACAATAAAATTTCCCCAAAAACTGGCGTACACGGACCCCGTGCACCTCTCCGGGTCCGGGTCCGTGTAGGTACTGTAAAAGCATACTCGAAAAGAAGTGAGGACACGGACCCCATGCCTAGGTCCGTGTAAGGGTCCGTGTAGGCTCCGCAAATTGAGACTTCGAAGAAAACAAAGGCACGGACCCCGTGCTTTGGTCCGTGTAGGGGTCCGACTAGCCTCGGATAAAATCAAACCTGCGGAAATTCTTATATTGTGCTTATTTCTCCCAACTCAATTGAATGGGCTAAGAATCGATATCTAAAGACCCATCCTAAGATGCTACGGTAGTGACTCTCATCCATACCAACAACACAAACGACCCCAATAACGAATGCAACAACAAAACGACCCAAAATCCAAGATTCAACACCATTATTCTTCCTAAGGTTTCTATTACTTCCCTAGCCATCCCCGACTAGAAAACTTCAATTAGTACCCAAACACATCCCATATCATTTCTAAACTCAGTAGTGATGGCCTAGCGATGTCCAACGAAGCCAACAACTCAAACACTTCAAGAATTCATCCACGACATAATTTTCAGAAAAACGCAGTTTGAGCAGTCCCACAAAAACAATCATAACTCACTCAATGTTTATCCAAATAATTCAAATTTTATATCAAATCGAAGGTATCAAAAAATTATATGTTTCATATGTTGAAAGTTTTCCCAAATTCCCGACTGAAAAATCGCAGTAACTCAAAATACAGTGAAAAACGAAATTTCATATCTAAAAATTATTTCAAAACTGATCCAATAAATCTTCCGCTCAAACTTGTACATCATACATGGATTTTACGCATCAAAAACATCACAACGCATAATATGACTAGATCGGCGTAGGGAAAAACAGAATATACGTGCCTTTTGATAATTAAAAGTACCGAAACAGCGATACGGACACGGGAAAGATGCGAGAGATGATCCGGGACGATCGTAGAGCGATTTCTTTGAAGAAAACTCAACGAAACATTGCTGGAAATTCAGAGGAAGGGGCAGCTGGCGTTCTATATGAAGAACCCTAATTCTCTGCTCTCAAAAATATAAAAATCTGAATGAATTATGTGTGTGTGTGTGTTTTGTCATGTGGTGTGTGTGTAAAAGTGTGTGTGTGTAAAAGTATGTGTGTGCGTGTGTTTGCTAGAAATTAGCGGATAATTTGGCTTAATAAAATCATTAACAACTAATTAAAATGATAACATTCCCCTAACTTGAAATAAAAACTTTTAATTATAATAAATACACAATAATTTTATAAAATTCTCTAATTAACGCAATAAAATACACAATGCTAACTTTAAAAGGTTTAAAATTCTAAAATCACTAAGTACATAAATTAGGCTTTAAATTGCTAAAATTAAATGAATTATTTAAAAATTCCTCAATCCTAACTTAAAATAAGTTATCACATTTTAAAATTGCCAAAATCGTCACCGGTCTCTTTTCCTCGATCCCGCCTCAACTAATCGCCTGAAACATGAAACTCGAGAAATATATTTTAACGTGCATCAAAAAACATAAATAATTTAAAGTAATGCATTTAAATAATTCATGCACCGCTAAAACTCATTTTTAAACTTGATTAAATAATTTAACAATTTAAATAAATGCATGAGTTTTACGTGTACTGAATTTGGGCACTACAGTTCCTCTCTCACTTATATAAATTTCGTCCTCGAAATTAAATCTTACCAAACTCCGAGTAGCGGTTCCTCATATCTGCTTCTGTCTCCCAAGTGATAGATCTGATGACATTAATTCTGTGAAATTTACCCACAACTTGTAAATTCCACAACTTGTAAATTGTTCTTCTGTAAATCGTTGTAATTTATATCTTGAAGGACCAATTTACTATTACTGAATTTGTCATGCTTGTTTGGGCCAATTGGAAAGAGCTTTGTAAAGTGAATCACCATTGTCCGATTCCCAACAAAGCAATTAAGCTAAATTGGGTCATTTCCTATCTTGATCCATTTAGGAAAGCTCGCGATGCATGCTTGTCTCGTCTCTTTGATAAATATAATGTTGGTACGGTGATTCGAGAACAATTTGGTATTTATATGTGCTGCTGCTGGTATGGGTATCTCTCACCCAAGATCAGTGGTGTAAGTAGATATTACAACTATTTATTTTGGTATGCGGCTAATAGTGCATGGTAATTTTAGTGGTGTTTGGGTGGGTGTGTCTTTAATTGATGTTCAATATGTGATTTTCCGGTCCGAAAATCTTAAACATCAAGGATTGCTTGTCTCGAATATTTTGATTTTAGCAGATTTAGGAGTATAGATCATCTTAGTAGATTGCAACATGGTAAGTCATTGTTGGCACAAATAAGAAATTCGTCTCACAAAAATACGACATGTGAAACCGTCTCACACAAGTTTTTGCCTATACACACAGATATATATTATATATATATATATATATATATATATAAAGCAATGTCCGTACAAGCAGTGTCTCATTGTCCCATGGAAAAATTAAAAATAATCACGCAACTTTTCTTTAGAAAAAAGGGAGTGCCACGCGAAATTCTCCACCCCTCCCCAATCAAACATCCCTCCGGCATGACGGAGAGTGTAAGGCCCTGGCCCTGTCCTCAGACCATGCAATCACAGTTCCTGGACTCAGACCAGCTTGCACTTACTCATCGGACTTCTCCACGCCAGGAAAGTGGAGTTTGTGCCTTCCCAGGATTCGACCCCTCAACCTCCTGGCATATAGGTATATTGGCACAATCCTGGTAACCACTTGAGCTGCAATAAAAGGCGCCTTTTATTGTAAGGCCCTGGCCCTGTCCTCAGACCCTGCAATCACAGTTCCTGGACTTTTTTCTCCTCGAGAAAAAGAATCTTGGTTTCCTAGATTAGTTTGAGAACTCACCGGGTTTGATGGGAAAACTGAGCCATGGTCTTTTGGTATCCAAGGAAGGCCCCGAGCTTTCTTGACTGAATGCCTGAACTCACTCGCGTTCGGTCTGGAATGGGTCTTCTTGAGCCTTCTGCATTCATTAGTATCATGAGTGCATTCTTGGTTATATGAGTAGATTTTCCTTTCATTCCTTTTTTGTTCCTCCCTGAACCGGGAAGGCGTGGAGACAACTCTATCCTCATCACCTAATTGGACGGTTTGGTCCCTGGAAGTCTTTAAAGAAGTGTACTGGGAAAAAAATCCCAGTGAATTTCCACCTGCCTCATATCCTCTGTCCTTCTTGCTCGGTATCCCTTCCCGCTTTCTTTTCCCACAGATTCCCTTTTTCTCTTATGTGCTTCTTCCATGTTAATGTATTTTGAATACCTGATGTATTTATCTGATCGGGAAAACTTATATTCAAAATCCTGGGAAAATTTTTTAATTAGAGATCGGAAAAAATTCGTCTCGGAGTCCCTAGGTGAAAGTTGTGGTCTTAGCCTCGGAGGCACAAGAAGGTACCTCCAGAGCAACTTTATTGAAATGACGAATGTATGCCCGTAATGGTTCCTCCCCAGTTTGTTTCACTTTAAACATACTGAAAACACCCCTTTTATATTTCTTAATACTATTGAAGTGGTGTAAGGAGATGCTTTTGAATTCCTCAAAGGAATTGATTCTTTGGGACCAAGCTTGTCAAACCACCGCTGAGCTGAGTCCGCCATGGTGGTTAAAAAGGCTTTACATTTGATTTTATCCTCATAACAATGTAGCATCACCAAATTCTCAAATCAGGTTAGGTGCTTCTCCGGATCAGTATTTACATCGTACTCCTTGATCTTGGAAGACTTTTAGTGAACTCGCAAGGGGCTTGTTCACTATTTGAACGGAGAAGGGGCACCCTCTTAACCCTATCCGGGCAACCCGGAAATATCCAACCTTACCATCCAAGTTTTTCAATTTCTTCCTTAATTTAAATCCCCCAATTTCTCAGCCACTGTGATAGCCTTTGAACCCATATGAGAGTTCTCCTTGTCCTTCTTAAGCTTGCCGCGAGGATTGGGATTTGCAATGAGATTCTTCCTCCTCCCAAGGATTTTTTTTAGATGAGTCAACCTATCTGTGATGGCCTTCTGGACAACAGCTTCAATCCATTGGACCAATTGCTCTGGAGTAACAGTAAGGGTTTGATGAGGGTTATTAGGGGGTGGGTTTTCCCAGTGCACCCCTAAATCCATGGTATCCCTCTCAATTAATTCCTCAAAACTGATTTTCAATTGGAAATCATATCTAAATATATAGACCTAATTTCCCACAGACTGCACAATTGATGTCATCTGAAAAAATTGGGTAGGCTGAGCGGGAAATTTCCCGGGTAAAAATGTTTCCTTCCATGTAAAGCTGTCTGACCAGGTGTGTTGAGCCCAGGTCGGGTGGTCTGCACACACTCAAACGAAAAACATTAGTGGGGTGCTAGAAGGGTTTTTGGCGTGACCATTCCGATGCTCAAGTAAGTCAAGTATGCACGCAAAGAAAAGAAAAAATGTCTCAGAACTGAATATTAAGATTGTTTTTTTTTGGAAATGAATTGAACTCTCTGTGTTTAACTCTATTGGGGATATTTATATAGTGCCAAGATTGGTGATTACCTTGGGAAATTTGGGTAGTGGCCATGATTCTAGATCGGGGCCCACTTCTCGGTCCTTAAAGGATATGGTGAACATGGGGGGAAACATTCCTATATATATCAAGGGACATATGATCAGTTGACTTAGTTTCTATATATGTAACGTACCGTACTTTCAACTATTTTCAATTTGCGGAAAATAAAAATTTTCATAAATAAATCGTGAACCTTCGAAATTCGATAACACAAACTGTTCATCCCCAAAGTAGTTGCACAAAAGACCTCAAAGTAAAGTTTGTCCAAAAGTATTTGTTTAAAATCTCATAACCAGTAACATAAATCAAAGTATTTTGAACATTCATAAAAAGCTTAAAACATGGAGGTCCTCGAGTTTAGCCTCCCGCTCAGTCCAAGCCAGCTCACTGGTCCCCACCCATCGTCTCCTCAAACTCATCCTCACATGCATCGATCAAGTCTAGTGAGTCTAAAGACTCAGCATGCATAAACTTGAAGTAACAAGTAATACATAATAAAACCACACGCAACTTTAAAATAGAGCGTACATACATGGAACTTGAAATTGCAACTAAAACTTGAACTTACATACATGCATAGATAGACGTGTCATCAACATAAAGCTTTTCATTAACATACTTGCATATTTGTACATACTTGAACATACATAAATTTCATCATTTTGCGTAGAGATATGTTCAATGCAAGTGACCCATACATAAATATGCCTGATCAGACTAAACCACAGTACTGGGCTGACAGGGAAGATCCACTGCCACATACATGAGATCCTCGTTCATGCTTTAACGTGTGGATTGGTCCTTGGTCATGCTTTACTGCTTTTCAATCCTGATCTAAACTCGTTAATGCTTTAACGGGGTGGATTGGTCCCTGGTCATGCTTTACCGCTTTCCAATCCCATACATAATTTGGTCACAAGGTATTTAGCATACCTCAAAAACTTAAAAATATTTTCTTTGCACGTCGAGCATACTTACTTAGTGTTGAGAGATTCTTTGGATCTCGCTTGGGGCCACTGCTGCAACATACTAACATGAGTTCGAATACTTAACTTGCATAACTTAGACGTAGGTATTGGTGCTCACCACCGAATCAAATAAATAGCTTATGACATTCTAAATCACTCGGGACTTGAACTCATTTAATCATCATACTAAACCATGATATGAAACCCCAAAGCAAACAATAAAATTTTCCCAAAAACTGGCGTACACGGACCCCGTGCACCTCTCCGGGTCCGGGTCCGGGTCCGGGTCCGTGTAGGTACTGTAAAAGCATACTCGAAAAGAAGTAAGGACAAGGACCCCATGCCTAGGTCCGTGTAGGCTCCGCAAATTGAGACTTCGAAGAAAACAAAGGCACGGACCCCGTGCTTTGGTCCGTGTAGGGGTCCGACTAGCCTCGGATAAGATCAAACCTGCGGAAATTCTTATATTGTGCTTATTTCTCCCAACTCAATTGAATGGGCTAAGAATCGATATCTAGAGACCCATCCTAAGATGCTACGGTAGCGACTCTCATCCATACCAACAACACAAACGACCCCAATAACGAATGCAACAACAAAACGACCCAAAATCCAAGATTCAACACCATTATTCTTCCTAAGGTTTCTATTACTTCCCTAGCCATCCCCGACTAGAAAACCTCAATTAGTACCCAAACACATCCCATATCATTTCTAAACTCAGTAGTGATGGCTTAGCGATGTCCAACGAAGCCTACAACTCAAACACTTCAAGAATTCATCAACAACATAATTTTCAGAAAAACGCAGTTTGAGCAGTCCCACAAAAACAATCATAACTCACTCAATGTTTATCCAAATAATTCAAATTTTATACCAAATCGAAGGTATCAAAAAATTATATGTTTCATATGTTGAAAGTTTTCCCAAATTCCCGACTGAAAAATCGCAGTAACTCAAAATACAGTGAAAAACGAAATTTCATATCTAAAAATTATTTCAAAACTGATCCAATAAATCTTCCGCTCAAACTTGTACATCATACATGGATTTTACGCATCAAAAACATCACAACGCATAATATGACTAGATCGGCGTAGGGAAAAACAGAATATACGTGCCTTTTGATAAATAAAAGTACCGAAACAGCGATACGGACACGGGAAGGATGCGAGAGATGATCCGGGACGATCGTAGAGCGATTTCTTTGAAGAAAACTCAACGAAACATTGCTGAAAATTCAGAGGAAGGGGCAGCTGCCGTTCTATATGAAGAACCCTAATTCTCTGCTCTCAAAAATATAAAAATCTGAATGAATTATGTGTGTGTGTGTGTTTTGTCATGTGGTGTGTGTGTGTAAAAGTGTGTGTGTGTAAAAGTGTGTGTGTGCGTGTGTTTGCTAGAAATTAGCGGATAATTTGGCTTAATAAAATCATTAACAACTAATTAAAATGATAACCTTCCCCTAACTTGAAATAAAAACTTTTAATTATAATAAATACACAATAATTTTATAAAATTCTCTAATTAACGCAATAAAATACAATATGCTAACTTTAAAAGGTTTAAAATTCTAAAATCACTAAGTACATAAATTAGGCTTTAAATTGCTAAAATTAAATGAATTATTTAAAAATTCCTCAATCCTAACTTAAAATAAGTTATCACATTTTAAAATTGCCAAAATCGTCACCGGTCTCTTTTCCTCGATCCCGCCTCAACTAATCGCCTGAAACATGAAACTCGAGAAATATATTTTAACGTGCATCAAAAAACATAAATAATTTAAAGTAATGCATTTAAATAATTCATACACCGCTAAAACTCATTTTTAAACTTGATTAAATAATTTAACAATTTAAATAAATGCATGAGTTTTACGTGTACTGAATTTGGGCACTACAGTTCCTCTCTCACTTATATAAATTTCGTCCTCGAAATTAAATCTTACCAAACTCCGAGTAGCGTTTCCTCATATCTGGTTCTGTCTCCCAAGTGGCCTTCTCCACTAATTGATTCAGCCACCGGACTTTGACCAGTTTGGTAACCTTGTTCCAAAGCCTACGCTCATGTCTGTCTAGGATTTGGACAGGTCTTTACTCATATGACAGGTCTGGAGCAAGCTGCAACGGCTCATAGTTCAAAATGTGCGAAGGATTGACTAGATACTTCCTCAACATCGAGACATGGAACACATTGTGTACCCCGGCCAGATTCGGCGGTAAGGCTACACGATAAGCTAGTGTCCCAACTCTGTCAAGAATCTCAAATGGCCGAATAAACCTCGGACTGAGCTTGCCTCTCTTCCCAAATCTCATAACACCCTTCATGGGTGCTATCTTTACGAAAACGTGATCACCTACGGCAAACTCTAGATCTCTCCTTCTCTTACGAGCATAGCTCTTTTGACGACTCTGAGCGGTCTTCATCCTGTCTCGAATCTTGACCACCACATCTGCAATCTGTTGAACTATCTCTGGACCAAGTTCTGCTCTCTCACCAACCTCATCCCAATGAATTGGTGATCTGCACTTCCTTCCATACAATGCCTCGTAGGGAGCCATACCAATAGATGCTTGGAAACTGTTGTTGTAGGTGAACTCCACTAGAGGTAGCTTCGATTCCCAAGTCCCATGGAAATCGATCATACAGGTTCGCAATAGATCCTCCAAAATCTGAATCACTCGCTCAGATTGGCCATCTGCCTGAGGGTGAAAAGCTGTACTGAATAGCAGCTTTGTCCCTATGGCTGCATGTAAGATCTTTCAAAAAGACGATGTAAACCTCGGGTCCCTGTCGGACACAATAGAAACTGGGATTCAATGCAATCAAACTATCTCCCTGATATAAAGCTACGCATACTGTGTCATGGAGAAAGTCATCTTCACTGGCAAGAAGTGTGCCGACTTGGTAAGTCGATCCACTATAACCCAAATTGCATTGGATCCTCTAACTGACCTCGGCAAACCAACAACGAAGTCCATGGTGATATTCTCCCATTTCCACTCGGGGATAGGGAGTGGCTTAAGCATCCCTGCTGGCCTCTGATGCTCTGCCTTCACCTGGTGACAAGTGAGACATTCAGACACAAATCGGCGGACGTCTATCTTCATACCTGGCCACCAATACAAAATCTGTAAATCTTTGTACATCTTGGTGCCTCCTGGATGAATGAAATACGGAGATACATGTGCCTCTGTCAGAATATCCTCTCTGATCGAATCAATACTAGGCACCCACATTCTATCTCTGTATCTCACAATACCATCTGACACTTTGTAGAGTAAACTGCCCTTGGCCTCATCCTTCAGTCTCCATTTCTGCAACTGCTCATCTGAAAACTATCCTCTACGGATTCGGTCAAGCAAGGAAGACTGGACTATCAGATTAGACAGCTTAGGAGCCCTGCCCTTATGATAAATCTCTAATCCAAAACTCTGAATCTCTGACCGAAGAGATCTCTGCACTGTCAACTGTGCTACGACTTCGACTTTTCTGCTCAAGGCGTCTGCGACAACATTAGCTTTCCCCGAATGGTAGCTAATTTCGTAGTCGTAGTCTTTTCCCAATTTCAACCATCGTCTCTGTCTCATATTCAGCTCTTTCTGCGTGAAGAAATACTTGAGACTCTTGTGATCAGTAAATATCTGGCAATTCTCGCCGTACAAGTAGTGTCTCCAAATCTTCAACGCAAAGACGACAACGGCTAACTCAAGATCATGAGTCGGGTAGTTCTTCTCATGCACATTCAACTTCCTGGAAGCATAAGCTATCACCCCACCATGCTGCATCAAAACTGCGCCTAAACCGAGCTTAGACGCATCGATGTATAACACAAAATCTCCTTGCCCTGATGGCATGGCTAACACTGGCGCTGAAATAAGAGCTTGCTTCAAAGTATCAAAGCTCTTCTGACATTCATCATTCCACACGAATTTTGCATTCTTCTTTGTCAGTGAAGTGAGTGGCACTGCTATCGAAGAAAACCCCTGAATAAATTTCCTGTAGTAGCCTGCTAGGCCTAGGAAACTGCGAATCTCCGACGCATTCTTCGGTTTAACCCATTCCTGAACTGCTGCTACCTTAGCTGGATCCATCTCGATACAACTGCTAGATATTATGTGACCCAAAAACGCTACCTTCTCCAACCAGAATTCACACTTACTGAACTTCGCAAACAACTTGCGACTCTGCAAAACTGTACTCAGATGATGATTGTGCTCTTCATGGCTCTTTGATTATATGAGAATGTCGTCAACGAACACTATGACGAACTGGTCTAGGTAAGGCTGAAATACTCGGTTCATGAGATCCATAAATATCGCTGGAGCATTCGTCAATCCAAACGGCATCACTAAGAACTCATAATGCCTAAACCTGGTCCTGAAGGCTGTCTTGTGAACATCTGTATCTTTCACCTTCAGCTGGTGATACCTGATCGTAGATCTATCTTAGAGAACACTGTAGCTCCCTGCAACTGATCAAACAAATCTTCGATTCTAGGAAGTGGTTATTTATTCTTGATCGTTACCTTGTTCAATTCTCGGTAGTCGATACACAACCTCATGCTTCCGTCCTTCTTCTTTACAAAGAGCACCGGTGCGCCCCATGGTGAGAAGCTAGGGCTGATGAATTCCTTTTCAAGAAGCTCATGTATCTACTGCTTGAGCTCTAACATCTCAGCTGGAGCTAATCGGTACGGTGCCTTAGAGATTGGCACTGTGCCTGGCATAAGATCAATTGCAAACTCCACCTCTCTCTCTCTGGTGGAAGGCCTGTGACGTCATCTGGAAAAACGTTGGGAAAATCTCTGACTACTGGCACATCAGATAAAGACGGAGCGGGTACGTCAGGTGCAGAAGTAATGCTGGCCAAGAAGGCCTGACACCCCTTGTGAATGAGTCTCCGCGCTTGCATGCAAGAGATCATGCGAGGGAAACTTCTCCATCTATCTGGTTCAAATAGAAACTGCTCCATACCCAACGGCCTAACAAATACTGACCTCTTCTGAAAATCAATCAAAACTCTGTTCTTCGTCAACCAGTCCATTCCCAAAATAATGTCAAATTCTGGCATCGGCAAGATGATCAAATCGACGTACACTAGGTGGCCGTGCAGTTCAAGATCAACGTCTCTGACCACGCTAGTAGCTGATAGCTCTTCCCTTGATGGGACTGTCACTGAATAGCCACGTCGAGTCCAATAGACTTGACGTCCAGATGATTAGCGAACGTTTCAGAGATAAAGAAGTGAGTGGCTCCTAAGTCTATCAGGGCCTTCGTGTATACTCACTTTATGAAAATATTTCCTGAGAGACGTTAGCATAACACAAAACTTATATCCCAAAATTCTAATCTTAACCTCATACATAATAGGAATCTCTACACCCAGTCAACAAAGTTACTAACTAGCACACTAATAATCCCAAATAAATTCAACACATGCATGACAAAATAATACTGTGCTTAATTAAATAAGTTTACCAGTCAATAACTTCGTGTCTGGGTTCGCCTCCTGAGCATGCATGGCGAACACTCTTCCCTGGGTCGGATGCCTCCATTGTGGGCACTCCTTCAACATGTGGTCACTTGCTCTGCACTTGAAACATTTTCCTGACCCATACAAACACTGTCCCGGGTGCTGGCGGTTGCACTTCGGGCACACCAGGTACTGTCCCGGCCTCTGTGGAGCCTTCTGCTGTGGGATAGGACCTTTTCCTTTCAGTGTGTCTTGATAAGGCTTCTTAAACTGAGGTCGTTGTTGTTGCTGCTGCGGTGCCTGATAGGGCCTCTTGCCCTGCCTATCAACCTCAATGTCTCTCTGGTCTTGCTCTGCCATCAAGGCCCTAGACACTGCAACTGTGTAAGTGGTAGGACCAGCAAATCTGACATCACGGCGCAAGACCGGCCGCAATCCATCAATGAAATGCCTCAGCTTTTCCCGGGCATCATTAGCAATTAGGGGCACAAAGTGACACCCCCTCTCGAATTTCTCACAAACTCGGCAACAATGCTGTCCCCCTGTCACAGCGTCATGAACTCCCTAGTCAGTCTGGATCGTACTTCCTCAGTGAAGTACTTAGAGTAAAAAACCTCTTTGAACCCATCCCAAATCAGTGTTCGCAAGTTCACTGACACTGATGAACTTTCCCACCATATCCTGACGTCCCTTGTCAGAAGGAACGTGGCACACCTGACCCTGTCGGCATCTGTCAATTCCATAAAGTCAAAGATTAACTTGATGGACTTAATCCATCCCTCAGCCACCATCGGGTCAGTAGTCCCCGAAAATTCCTTTGGGTTCATCCTCCTGAACCTCTCATACACTGCCTCTGATCTGGGCCTCGCCCCTATGTCCACTGCAGCTTGGTTCCCCACAAACTGTGCAAAGAACTGAGTCATATTTGCAAGAATTTGTGCCTGCATATCTGGTGGTGGAGGACGAGGAGCGTTCCCCCCTCAACTTGAGCTTCTCTGTCCTCATCTCTTACTTCTCGGTTAATCAAGCGTCTAGGAGGCATACTGTTCCAATAATTTACCCAACACGTAAACCCAATATGCATGAATATAATAACTATAACATAAGATGCACGTAATTTGAACTTAAACATGAACATGTTGAAATCATGACTTAATGCTTACTACATGAAATGATTCAAAACCTTAAAACTTACAGACTTGAGGTGTGGCTTCGTGAGCTTCTTGTAACTGGCAGTAGGCATAACCCTTTACAAGAACACCGATCTGATACCAACTATAACGTACCGTACTTTAAAAAATTTTAAATTTGCGAAAAATAAAAAAATTCATAAATAAACCGTGAACCTTCGAAATTCAATAACACAAACTGTTCATCCCCAAAGTAGTTGCACAAAAGATCTCAAAGTAAAGATTGTCCAAAAGTATTTGTTTAAAATCTCATAACCAGTAACATAAATCAGAGTATTTTGAACATTCATAAAAAGCTTAAAACATGGCGGTCCTCGGGTTTAGCCTCCCGCTCAGTCCAAGCCAGCTCACTGGTCCCCACCCATCGTCTCCTCAAACTCATCCTTACATGCATCGATCAAGTCTAGTGAGTCTAAATACTCAGCATGCATAAACTTGAAGTAACAAGTAATACATAATAAAACCACATGCAACTTTAAAATAGAGCGTACATACATGGAACTTGAACTTGCAATTAAAACTTGAACATACATACATGCATAGATAGATGTGCCATCAACATAAAGCTTTTCATTAACATACTTGCATACTTGTACATACTTGAACATACATAAACTTCATTATTTTGCGTAGAGATATGTTTCAAAGCAAGTGACTCATACATAAATACGCCTGATCAGACTAAACCACAGTACTGGGCTGACAGGGAAGATCCACTGCCACATACATGAGATCCTCGTTCATGGTTTAACGGGTGGATTGGTCCCTGGTCATGCTTTACCGCTTTTCAATCCTGATCTAAACCCGTTTATGCTTTAACGGGGTGGATTGGTCCCTGGTCATGCTTTAACGCTTTCCAATCCCATACATAATTTGGTCACAAGACATTTAGCATACCTCAAAAACTTAAAAATATTTTCTTTGCACGTCGAGCATACTTACTTAGCGTTGAGGGATTCATTGGATCTCGCTTGGGCCCAGTGCTGCAACATACTAACATGAGTTCGAATACTTAATTTGCATAACTTAGACGTAGGTATTTGTGCTCAACACCGAATCAAATAAATAACTTATGACATTCTAAATCACTCGGGACTTGACCTCATTTAATCATCGTACTACACAATGACATGAAACCCCAAAGCAAACAATAAAATTTTCCCAAAACCTGGCATACACGGACCCCGCCCACCCCCGGGTCCGTGTAGGTAATGTAAAAGCATACTCGAAAAGAAGTGAGGACACAGACCCCATGCCTAGGTTCGTGTAAGGGTCCGTGTAGGCTCTGCAAATTGACACTTCGAAGAAAACAAAGGCACGGACCTCGTGCTTGGGTCCGTGTAGGGGTTCGACTAGCCTCGGATAAAATCAAACCTGCGGAAATTCTTATATTGTGCTTATTTCTCCCAACTCAATTGAATGGACTAAGAATCGATGTCTCGAGACCCATCCTAGGATGCTACGGTATTGACTTTCATTCATACCAACAACCCAAATGACCCCAATAACGAATGCAACAACAAAACGACCCAAAATCCAAGATTCAACACCATTATTCTTCCTAAGGTTTCTATTACTTCCCAAGCCATCCCCGACTAGAAACGAAACCTCAATTAGTACCCAAACACATCCCACATCATGTCTAAAAACGCAATAGTGATGGCCTATCGATGTCCAACGAAGCCTGCAACTCAAACACTTCAAGAATTCATCAACAACATAATTTTTAGAAAAATGCAGTTTGAGCAGTCCCACAAAAACGATCATAACTCACTCAATTTTTATCCAAATAATTTGAATTTTTATATCAAATCGAAGGTATCAAAAAGTTATATATTTTTCATATATTAAAAGTTTTCTCAAATTCTCGACCGAAAAATCGCAGTAACTCAAAATACAGTGAAAAACGAAATTCCATATTTAAAAATTATTTCAAAACTGATCCAACAAATCTTCCTCTCAAACTTGCACATCATACATGGATTTTACGCATCAAAAACATCACAACGCATAATATGACTAGATCGAAGCAGGAAAAAATAGAATATACGTGCCTTTTGATAATTAAAAGTACCGAAACAGCGATACCGACACGGGAAGGATGCGAGAGATGATCCGGGACGATCGTAGAGCGATTTCTTTGAAGAAAACTCAACGAAACATTGCTGAAAATTCAGAGGAAGGGGCAGCTGCCGTTCTATATGAAGAACCCTAATTCTCTGCTCTCAAAAATATAAAAATCTGAATGAATTATGTTTTTGTGTGTGTGTGTTTTGTCGTGTGGTGTGTGTGTGTAAAAGTGTGTGTGCCTGTGTTTGCTAGAAATTAGGGGATAATTTGGCTTAATAAAATCATTAACAACTAATTAAAATGATAACCTTCCCCTAACTTAAAATAAAAACCTTTAATTAAAATAAATACACACTAATTTTATAAAATTCTCTAATTAACGCAATAAAATACACAATGCTAACTTTAAAAGATTTAAAATTCTAAAATCACTAATTACATAAATTGGCCTTTAAAATGCTAAAACTAAATGAATTATTTAAAAATGCACCAATCCTAACTTAAAATAAGTTACCACATTCTAAAATCACCAAAATCGTCACCGGTCTCTTCTCCTCGATCCCGCCTCAACTAATCGCCTGAAACATGAAACTCGAGAAATATATTTTAACGTGCATCACAAAACATAAATAATTTAAAGTAATGCATTTAAATAATTCATGCACCGCTAAAACTCATTTTTAAACTTGATTAAATAATTTAACAATTTAAATAAATGCATGAGTTTTACGTGTACTGAATTTGGGCAATACAATATAATACCCGGTTAAGAACATGAACTCGAGCTTGTGTGATTTCCAAATAATATGGTGAACATTACAGGCTTACCGAGCCTTACACTCACCAACTTGAGATTGGTTTTCCTCTAGTTCCCGAGATCAGACCTAGACTAACCTTATCATGGCCTCTTCTTCACCGGCCCGAGTCCAAGGATGACATGGACCCTTACCGGGGTATCATAATCATTTTGTGATTTTAATTAATTAAATAAATTTGCACTTTTTCTCATTTCCAATGTTTTTTAACCAAAGTACCAACATGACATTGGACATGTCGCTAGTGTCCTAATTCATATCGTCATTTTTTGGTGTCGCGTCATCATTTTCCAGATTCACTGTTTGCAAATTAAATTTGGCGAGTGGGTGTTGCGGGCGTGCCAGAGACGTGATTCGTTAAAATCAATAAAAATTGAAAATCTAACTCCTAAATCAAGCAATTGGGAGTCCCGATTCAACTGTTAGTCATAGTATTCCAGTTAAGCATTGAAAATCGAGAAATTAACTACAAAAATTCTAATTAGAAACCAAGACATTTAATAATGTCAATCAAATTTAACTTCGTCATTAAGAAACAAATGTGAATAAAATACAATGAAGATGCGAAAATAAGTTGTTGGAAATGCCTAGAAACTACGAAAATAAAGCTGGAAATATGTATTGAAAATTATGAACCTGCTAGAAGAAAATTTGACATCTTGAAATATACAGAAATTTGCTTTAAATATGAGAGAAATTTGAGTTGTTTTGATGATTGTTATTTTCTCCCTTCTCATTCATTTATCTTCTGATTTTTCTTTCTACTACTTCCATCTTTTAGAAACATGGGTGAGCCACTTTCTCCACTCTTCACGTTCTATTTTTGACATAGTAATATTTTGTTTGCATGAATTACTCACAACGGGCCTTATTTTTTTGGGCTTTTTCCATTCAATTTTTGGGTTTCTGCAACACTCATCAATAATCCTCAAGGCTTACTATTTGTGCTTTCTCGTCTTCTCTCCTCAGGCTTTCGAAACAAGCTTTTATTTTAGGCCTAAACCTATGCCCCTCGCAGGATGTTGGCCTAAAGGGCCAACAAGCCTAGATTGTGTGATTCACCTTGTCTTGGGCTTCTATTTAGTGATATGAGCCTATATATTCTCCGGTGCATTGGATCTTTACATATTAGAAACCGCAGTAGATAACATTGAAATTTCAAATTTAACTAGATTTGGTTATCACCAATCCCATCAAATCTTCATCATCATTGAATTCTTCTTTTTGCATGCTATTTCTTTTTCACCCATCATCTTTATTGGCTTCTCTCATTTATGCATTGTGCCGACTAGTGAAGATGCGAAAATAAGTTGTTGGAAATGCCTAGAAACTACGAAAATAAAGCTGGAAATATGTATTGAAAATTATGAACCTGCTAGAAGAAAATTTGACATCTTGAAATATACAGAAATTTGCTTTAAATATGAGAGAAATTTGAGTTGTTTTGATGATTGTTATTTTCTCCCTTCTCATTCATTTATCTTCTGATTTTTCTTTCTACTACTTCCATCTTTTAGAAACATGGGTGAGCCACTTTCTCCACTCTTCACGTTCTATTTTTGACATAGTAATATTTTGTTTGCATGAATTACTCACAACGGGCCTTATTTTTTTGGGCTTTTTCCATTCAATTTTTGGGTTTCTGCAACACTCATCAATAATCCTCAAGGCTTACTATTTGTGCTTTCTCGTCTTCTCTCCTCAGGCTTTCGAAACAAGCTTTTATTTTAGGCCTAAACCTATGCCCCTCGCAGGATGTTGGCCTAAAGGGCCAACAAGCCTAGATTGTGTGATTCACCTTGTCTTGGGCTTCTATTTAGTGATATGAGCCTATATATTCTCCGGTGCATTGGATCTTTACATATTAGAAACCGCAGTAGATAACATTGAAATTTCAAATTTAACTAGATTTGGTTATCACCAATCCCATCAAATCTTCATCATCATTGAATTCTTCTTTTTGCATGCTATTTCTTTTTCACCCATCATCTTTATTGGCTTCTCTCATTTATGCATTGTGCCGACTAGTGAAGGCTTTCCCAATGTTTCTCTTGTACTCTTTCAGGTATTGTTTATTCATCTTTGTTCCCCTTGTTGCCAAAGTTCTCAGAGAAACCCTACAAAAGAAAACAAAAAGGACGGAACAATTTTCTCATTACCTCCATTTTCCTATTTTCCTGTGCAGCTTGTTAGTCTCTTTACCCATGGCTTTCGTCTCTTAGAGCAGCTCTCCTCTCGCTTCAAAAACATAGAAGTGATCAGTTTAATGTAGTATGCTCTCACTTTTATTCTCAAAATTCTTTTTTGGAGTATGGTTTGTTTGAGTATTTTGTTTTCTGTTTAGGCCCTCAATGTATCCCCTTACAAGCTTGAGTTCAACAAAGTGTTGGCTACGGTGGTTCACCCCCTTTATGTAGAGGTTCCTGTTAGAGTAGATGCCCTGTAAGTCAACTGTTGGCTGGGAAATTTATTGACTCAAGTGTAATAAACAATCTTTATTTTAATACAATTTAATGGTTTCGTTTTACTTTATCTGTATACACATGCTATCAGCATCGATAAAGTCCTTGATTATGCTTTAATACAAATGAATCATAATTCGATGTTAAAACTCATTTGTAAACACTGCATATTCTAAATTCGTTCTTAGTCGATTCAGCCGCCTAAAATAAGGATAAAGGCCGCTTGAGCTCGAGACTAGCATCTGTGATGTTGTGTACTGCGTTTCTTGGTAAGGGCATAGAGATGTCCAAACGTGAAGATGGGTAATGATATGATGATTATACTGAACAACCCTCCCTCGGACTTTCCAAGTGGTTATCATTCATCGAGAGGATAAATCTGTGTTTATGATTGTACACCATTAGTCCTTACGACCCGGGACAAAACTGAGGCTCTATATGCTAGAGCTGTGCTTTGACTCGTTTACCGGCTCCAGGAGAGCCATCAGGTGGCGAGGTTGAGTACAGTTGCGACACATATAGGAGCCAGTGCATTGTAGTCGTGGATTCACCACTCACCTACGGGTGTGGATATCCTATATGATCTAATGAAATAATAGTGCGTGGAATATCTGGCCAGAGTAATGAGATGTACATTGGAGAAGGAGTTTTCCAATTGTACATGCGATGCCACTATTTATGTTTATCACATAGTCATCGAATTAATATGCAACCCTCGATGAACCAATGGTTGCAGATTCGATCGGGATATATGAGATGAAGGGACCGTACTGTACGCTAATCATAATCGACTGGTTATTGCATGCACTATCAGTGATACCTAGGGGATCATGGGGCGATGCTACTAGACGCTCTTACCATGATTCGATAGGTTTAATCAGAAAATAGTTTCTGAAATTCACATGATCAAATGTTGGTGCATGGAATGGGGCAAATTAGGGTAAGCTTGAATAAAGGATTATGTCTTGAATCACAAAGAGTTGTGAACCCAAGGCTAGCTGTATCTCTGAACCATTGAGGGTCACACAAGCACCGGTTTACTTGTTCCCGTTGAGATAATAAATTCAAGGAGTTGAATTTATAGAAAACGTTGAGATAATAATTCAATGAGTTGAATTTATAATAAATAAGTTTGATATGATCAATCGATAAGTTTATAAATAAAGTTTATAAAAGCTTATAGAAATTTTGAGAGCATGACTGTTAAGACAGTCAAAAAGAGTACACATGCTATATTTAGACATTGGTGATCTCGATATTAAAGTGTGGATCATAATAACAAATAAGTTGAATTTGTCACATCGATGATACTGGATCGTCGATCGTGATTATGATGAGATTAATGTAATGGGAGCATGGATCATGGGGTTGTAAGAGTATTAGCCCACCATGCCAATTTATTAAAGTTCAAATGGGCTTTAATAATTAATTAAAGTCGAAGAACGTTCGTAAATATTTACAACAAGAGCTAAGTCCGTTAATACCGGAGTAGTTGGAGTTAAGTGAATTAATTCAATAAATGTAAAAACTAAACATCCTATGTATGTTTATTTATTAAAACCATACGAGTGTCCAAACAATACATCTTGAATGTCAAGAGCTAAAATTTTATAAAACAGTGGTATCAGAGTCAGGTTCTCTAAATCGTATGGTTTTAAATCATATTGAATAATTTATTTCTAACCACACAAGAAAATTTTTCAGAAAATTGATGCAACTTAAAAATTTATTTTTCCAGAAAAAAAATTTAATTTCGGATCTGCCCGGAACTGTTTTGGGCAAACCGCGCGCGCGCAGGAGATGCGCGGAGCGTCCGAGCAGCGCGCGTGCAGGGGCTGCGCGGACGCGCGATGCGTGTACAGGAGCTGCGCGGCCTGCGCGTTGCTGTACGCGCAGGGCGCGCACAGCATACCTGCGGCTGCCCGAAATGTTCGGGCAGTGCATGGACAGCGCGGGCGGCTGCCCGGGAGTGTTTCGGGAACTGTTCTGGATAATGGGCTTGAACTTTTTGGGCCTAGGGTGCGATTTTCTGATTTTTCAAAACTTTGGATTAAATTGAAATTTTATGAAAATGAGTTCAATTTATTTTTGAAAAATTAATTTTTTAAAAATTAATAATTTTCTTGTAAAATAAATAATTATTATATGATTTTAATTATTTATGGTAAAAATGAGTTTGACAAGAAATCAATTATTATTGATTTAATTGGAAATAAAATAAAGGTGTTTATTTAATTTATTAAATTTTTAATAATTGTGGTGGTTAGTGATAAAATTATTAGATATATGATTTATCAATTAATTAAATTGTTTAATTAAATTGATGTTAATATTTGATATTAAATGCATGAAGGATGATCGAGAGCCTTGACCAATGTATTAGGTGTATGTTAGGATATTTTACTGTTTTATTCGTTTTGTTAATCTTTGATATTATTTAAGTGGGCCTGATTTATGGTTCGTTCCCACCCCCATGAGATGTATCCCTTTTGTGTCATGGCTATTTAAATGTAATTATTAGAAATAGTGGGAGATCAAGACTGGAAGATGGTGGGTCCGATGAACGAGATGAAGACATGTAAAATATTGGAAGCTCTTGTAATAGTTGTATTTGCATCCCTGCATTCACCTAGGTTTTGGACCTGGATCCATGTTTGGCTCAAATGGATCTAATAGTGTTGGCGATCGATCATCCTTGTTTATTGTTGAATGTCATATCATGATATATATGCGATATATTGTAGTATACATGTATGTATATTATTAGATAATATAGTTGCATGGATCCGGCAAACATACAAACTCGTGGCACACGATTTTAAAAATTAAAATGATAAGACAATTTTAAAATTAAAATCTCTCATTTTGAATATGATTCAAAATTCATATCAAACCGTAAAAGTAAAAATTAAAAGAGTTTAATTTTTCGATTCCTTCCATCAATCGTGGTTGCATGTTGATCGCCACCCGCGGATAGTGTCTGGCTTATATTATTGGGGAGGCCTGGACACCGGAAAGTTGTGACTTCCACTGGACATATGATGTGAATTGAGTGGAACTCCCATGAATTCGGCTCATATTATTGGGGAAAATCATGGCGACCGTCTACTACAATTCAATATTGATGGGTCGGTTTGACACGCGAAAATAAACGGCGTCATATTATTGGATCTTTATTAAACGTGAGGCAAAACACGCGGAGGTTGCATAGTGATGCAATTGAATTCTACCTTTTAGAAATTATAATTGGTTTATATTATTCGGGATTATTATTGGCTAATTGGACTCTACGTGCCCACTAAGGAAATACGATTTTCCTTTTTCATCAGAGGGTGGTGGAAATGTCAAAATAGTGGGAGGGAGATTTATAAAATAAAATCCATATTTTATATCTTTAAATTATTTTAAAATAATCAGCAACTATTATTCTGTTTCCAAATCAGTATATTTTCGATTTCGTCACATAATCCAATTTTTTTATTAACAAGCTAACTGAATCTAATTTTCAAGGCTAGTTGGGAAAATTGTTCTGAATTCGGAGAAAATGACATACACACTAATGTCAGTCGTGCTGAACTGACAAAGCATGCAAGATGGTAGGACCATAGTATACAAGCTAAAGTGTAACATGCTCGCTTATTTGTCAAATGAATTATAGGGACAGTTTGAGGAAGTGTTGAATGCTGCTGACATTCGAATGCACGTGCAAGAGTTGCATGGTGCATGAAACTCCTACAATGATGCACATTACTTTCAAGGAGCTCATTACTACACGTATGCAAGATGGTTCTTTGGCCCATGAGTGTGGTGTATGTATGACTGGGATTATTGAGAATGTGGTAGGTCTGAAATATGTGATTCCTAACGAGTTACTGGATAACATCAATTTGTTGTCTTTCTCTTCCTCATTTGACGGGGTTATGGTGAATTTCAATTTTAATAAGATAGATGATAGCCTTGAAGAGCTAGTCAACATGCTTATGACTTATGAGATCACCATAAAACAAGTAATTGTTGTTTTTCTAATGGGCATCTCGTCAGACAAAAATTGGCCCACAAGGTAAGGGAAAGAAATGTTCTGCCCCTCACAAGAAAAACAAACCCAATAAGAGGCAAACTCTGAAGGACACTTAAAAGGCCTACAAAGCCCTATAAGTTAGAACATATTTATTTCACTGCAAGAAGTCCGGACATAAGAAATTATATGTGCCAGAAATATTCTGGAAATGATAAGTATATGTCCAAGTAAACATGATTTCAACAACAAATAAAAGAAAGTTAGATGATCCAAATCCCATACAAATATGGCACGCTAAACTATGTCACATTTCTCAAAGAATGATGCACAAACTAGTGGGAGAAGGCATGTTTGACTTGTCAGACATAAATTCTCTACCTACTTGTAAATCCTGTCTAAAAGGAAAAATGACAAAGACTCCATTCGATAGAAACGTGGAACGTGCGCATGGTCTACTGGATTTGATACACACAGAAGTTTGTGGCCCGCTAAGTGTTAGCACAAAATATGGGAAATCCTACTTCGTTACCTTTACTGATGACCATTCGAGGTATGGGTGTGTTTATTTGATAAAACACAAATCTGAAGCATTTGAATTCAAAGAATTCAGATCTGAAGTAGAAAATCAGCTGAAAAGAAGTATTAAAACACTTCGATCTGATCGAGGTGGAGAATACTCAAGTGCTGAATGTTGGGTTATCTAAAAGAGAATGAGATTCTCTCACAGTGGAATCCACCAGCAACACCACAATTGAATTGTGTTTCTGAACGTCGTAATCGAACCTTGTTGGACATGGTTCGATCCATGATGTGATTCACTGAATTGCCTACATCATTTTGGGGCTTTGCGCTTGAAACTGCGGCAACATTGTTGAATAATGTCCATACAAAAGCAGTGGATAAAACACCATATAAGATATGTATGAGAAAAACTCCCAAATATTCTTACATGAGAATATGGGGATGTCCTGCTTACGTGAAGCAGACAGTGTGAGACAAATTGGACAATAGATCCATTTTGTGCTACTTTGTAGGATATCCAAAGAATTCTGTTTGATATTATTTCTATCATCCCAATGAAGCAAAAGTGTTTGTTTCAAGAAATACCACCTTTTTGGAAAATGAATTTCTATTAGATAGAAAAAGGCAAGATGATAGAACTTGAAGAAATTCAAGATACTCCCTCAACTATAGAAGTTGAACCTAATCCCCAACAACCAGTAGTTAAAGTACACGCTCCTAGAAGGTCTGATAGGGTTGTCAGACCACCTTCAAGATATACGCTTCTTCATGAACAAGGCCATGATGAGCCTTGTGGTGGATGTGATCGAATGAACTTCAAAGAAGCAATATCTGATACTTATTCCTTCAAATGGTCTCAAGCAGGTGTCAAGGAGTTGGAACCTCAGATTTGATACCACTATCAAAGAGTTTGATTTTGCTAAGAATCCTGAGAAACCATGCGTGTACAAGAAAGTTAGTGGGAGTGTAGTGACATTCCTAGTACTTTATGTTGATGACATCCTGCTCATTAGGAATGATGTAGGATTACTTTAATCAACTAAAGTATGGTTAGCAAGTAAATTCTCCATGAAAGACATGGGTGAAGCATCCTATGTATTGAGAATACAAATCTATAGAGATAGATCAAAGAGGATGTTGAGGTTCACCCAAGTGACTTATATCGATACCATTTGAAAGAGATTCTCTATGAAAAAGTCCAAGAGATGATACTTAGCAATGTGTCATGGTGTTACTCTATCTAATGCAATGTGCCCCAAGACTGATGGAGAGATAGAGATGATGACACGTATTCTATATGCGTCAGCCATTGGTAGTATAATGTATGGTATGATATCGACACGTCCTGATGTTGCTTGTGCTCTGAGTATTACAACCAGATATCAGGCAAACCCTGCTCCAATGCATTGGAAGGTCGTGAAAGATATTATTAAGTACTTAAGAAGGACTAATAACTTGTTCATGGTCTGTGGGGTGGAGAACTAAAATTGGAAGGCTACGCTGATTCTAGCTTCCAATGTGACGTATATGATTCGAAATCGACCTCTGGTTTTGTATCCAAGCAAGACACCATTGCGGATTTCACCACTGAAGTTGAATACATTGCTGCATCTGCTGCAGCAAAAGAGGCAGTTTGGATGAGGAGTTTTGTCCAAGAGTTGGGCGTTATTCCTAGTGGAGTTGATCCAGTCCCGGTGTACTGCAACAACACTGGTGCCTTTGCGCAAGCAAAGGAACCAAGGTCTCATCAGCGATCCAAACATGTACTGAGGAAGTTCCACATTATACGAGAGATTGTGGGAAGAGGAGATATATCAGTCGAAATAGTCCCCTCTGCAGATAATAGTGCTGATCCACTTACATAGCCCTTGCGAGGACCATTGTTTGAAAAGCATCGCGAAGCAATGTGATTAAAGTTATGGGTAGTTGGCTCTAGGGCAAGTGGGAGATTGTTAGAGTAGATGCCCTGTAAGCCAACTGTTGGCTGGGGAATTTATTGACTCAAGTGTAATAAACAATCTTTATTTTAATACAATTTACTTTTAAATGGTTTCGTTTTACTTTATCTGTATACCCATGCTATCAGCATCGATAAAGTCCTTGATTATGCTTTAATACAAATGAATCGTAATTCGATGTTGAAACTCATTTGTAAACACTGCATATTCTAAATTCGTTCTAGCCGATTCAGCTGCCTAAAATAAGGATAAAGACCGCTTGAGCTCGAGACTAGCATCTGTGATATTGTGTACTGCGTTTCTTGGTAAGGGCATAGAGATGTCCAAACATGCAGATGGGTAGTCATATGATGATTATACTGAACAACCCTCCCTCGGACTTTCCAAGTGGTTATCATTCATCGAGAGGATAAGTCCGTGGTTATGATTGTACACCATTAGTCCTTACGACCCGGGACAACACTGAGGCTCTATATGCTAGGGCTGTGCTTTGACTCATTTACAGGCTCCAGGAGAGTCATCAGGTGGCGAGGTTGGGTACAGTTGCGACACATATAGAAGCTAGTGCATTGTAGTAGGGGATTCACCTCTCACCTACGGGTGTGGATATCCTATATGATCTGATGAAATAATAGTGCATGGAATCTCTGGCCAGAGTAATGAGATGTACATTGGAGAAGGAGTTCTCCAATTGTACATGCGATGCCACTATTTATGTTTATCACATAGTCATCGAATTAATATGCAACCCTCGATGAACAAATGGTTGCAGATTCGATCGGGATATATGAGATGAAGGGACCGTACTGTTCGCTAATAATAATCGACTGGTTATTGCAGGCACTATCAGTGATACCTAGGGGATCATGGGGCGATACTACTAGACGCTCTTACCATGATTCGATGGGTTTAATCAGAAAATAGTTTCTGACATTCTCATGATCAAATGTTGGTGCATGGAATTGGGCAAATTAGGGTAAGCTTGAATAAAGGATTATGTCCTGAATAACAAAGAGTTGTGAACTCACGACTAGCTGTATCCCTGAACCATTGAGGGTCACACAAGCACTGGTTTACTTGTTCTCGTTGAGATAATAAATTCAAGGAGTTGAATTTATGGAAAACATTGAGATAAAAATTCAATGAGTTGAATTTATAAGAAATAAGTTTGATTTGATCAATCGAGAAGCCTATAAATAAAGTTTATAAAAGCTTATAGAAATTTTGAGAGCATGGCTGTTAAGACAGTCAAAAGGAGTACACATGCTTTATTTAGACATTGGTGATCTCGATATTAAAGTGTGCATCATAATAACAAATAAGTTGAATTTGTCACATCGATGATATTGTATCGTCGATCGGGTTTATGTTGAGATTAATGTAATAAGAGCATGGATTATGGGATTGTAAGAGTATAAGCCCACCATGCAAATTTATTAAAGTTCAAATGAGCTTTAATAATTAATTATATTATAATTGAGTTAAAATATAACCCATTAAATTTTTATAAAATATGGTATTGATTTATGTAATATGAAAATATTCATGATACCATAATTTTATAAAACTTGCATACAAAGCAAAATAATATTGCATGATTAGTGGTGTGCTATTTTCGAGAATCAAATATATGTTGAAATCCATTAACTTAATTAATGTGATTAATTAAGGAAACTACAATTAATTAAAATAATAAAATATATTATTATTTTGGTTAATGTAGTAGAAATGGACCGAAGCTTTTGAATGACAATTGAAAAGGCATGCAAATATTTTTGGAATCATAAAATAACTTAATTAATTTGATTAATTAAGTAAAGTAATGATTAGAAATAATAATAAGGATTTGATCCTTATTTACGTGAATGGCATCCGAGAGTTTTTTAAAAAGAAAAAGAGGTGCTGCTCTCGTTAATTCATTCCTTGGGCAAGAAGAATACTTTCGGCTCTTCCCAAATTCCAAAAGATGCTCTCGAAATCTATTTTTTTTATGCAAGAAAAATTCGGCTTGAATCGATTTCTTCTTCGTGTACCATCTCTACGCAAATATCTTCTACAATTTCTAGTACAACTTAGAAGATGAACAAATATTACAGTCATGGACCGGATTAGGAGATCGAAGAACGTTCGTAGGGATTTACAACAAGAGCTACGTCCGCTAATACCAGAGTAGTTGGAGCCAAGTGAATTAATTCACTAAAGATAAAAACTAAACATCCTATGTATGTTTATTTTATTAAAACCATACGAGTGTCCAAACAATACATCTTAAATGTCAAGATCTAAAATTTTTAAAACTTCCACTGCGTTTTGGACACGAGAAAACCGAGATCAACAGTTCCTTTCCCCAAACCATTTACTAAAAATATATTTCCCCTTGCCTCTATATATGATTCATCATAGTTTTTTTCTAGTTCCCTACGACAACCCTCCAAGGCTGCCAAATTTAAGACGTGGCCTTGTTTTGCCACGGAACGGGTTACTTGGGTTGATAGGTTAGAACCCTATTTTGGGCTGTGTGGAAAACCCAAGGTTTTCACTACTTCATCCAACTCACCAAAAAACCTCTCTCAATACAAATAGCTCTTCTGGAAAGTGTTCTCCGTTTCTGGGCTCTGTTTTGTAACTCATTTTTGTTCGTCGATGGTCCAACGTCAACGTCAATCACCCTGCATGACGTTTTCCAACTTTTGAAAGATCTAATTTAGGAAACTTCTTCAACGATTCAATATAAAATGCTGAATAGTTGTCTTGAAACCCAAATAGATCCTTGATGATCTGATATAGTCTTTTTAGTGTAGGCGGTTGAGCAGTAGTAGATGAAGAAAGGTAGAGTGCTCAAAAACTTAAGAGAGAATGCAAGCTCAAGAAATTTTCTTCGAATGCGTAGAGTTTTTATTTTATCTTATTTTTTCTTCTTGGAATCCTCTATTTATAGTACTTTTGCAATGCTTTTTCAACATTCAATTGTAGCTTCTTAAATGCAAAAAGTTGTCTTTGCTCTTTCTTCACTTTATGTACTATTCCATTAATGCTCAGTTTGAAATTTTCTTAAAGCGGAAAGAAACAGTTATGATCTGCCTGAAGTGATCATCTTGAGTGGTCGAATAGATTTCATATACTCAGAAATCTTGTGCTAATACTTGAATGGTTGAATGGCTCTATACGCTGAGATCGGTTGAGTAGCTTCTTTTGAATCTTCTACTGAGCGGTCTTGTATATGTAATACATACAACAGTAGCTTGATCTTGTACATTAATCCATTGTTTGTTATCATAAAGAAAAAAAATGATCTAACAGGTAAGGATTGTTGGATGCAGTAATTTTTCTTGTTAGAAAGTGAAATCGAAACGTGATGATTGAGTTATTGTGCGATTTAAATATTTAAGTTGCACAATTGCTACCATCTATTGCTTTTGGTAAAACGACAAGTGATCGGTTCTACAATTAGTATTAGCTCCCATGTATGTTGTTACTCGAGCATTACTCTCGTTATCATACTATTTATTGGCTCCTATTATCCTGTTGTTATTGCGCTATGTTGATGCATTGCATATTTCATTTTATTATATGTTTATGTATGATTTATGATTATCGTTATTTTTGTTTTACAGTTTCATACCAGAATTCTAACATCAGTATTTTATACTTGGGGGCTATTGTGGTTGATGTTGGGCACTATGGTTTATTGTGAGCCTTGCGGGCTATATTTGAATTGCTGCCCATGAATTGTTGTTTTGTGCTTGGTCGGTATTTGTGTATGATTGTTTATGAATATCGCAACGTCATCTTTGATTTATTTTTCTTTTACAAGTATTTTAATTTTTTTGGTCTGTCTTATTTACTGGAAAGTCATGCCGAAATTTTTTCAAGCCCTGAAATTAATTTTAAAGTATTCTAAACCATTTTTTTCCGTTCTAGATTTAAATAAATCAATATTGCTTGATAATTAATTATAATTATAATAACCAGATCTCATAAATATACAGATATAATTAAAATTATTAAATTATAAATCTTTGCTTTAAATAAAGTTTATTTGTTTTACAAACTATAACCCAGTAATAATATTTGTGTTTTTAAGCGGGTTTTGAACAAGAATTTATGGGTTAAAAAACAAGAAACATGGCAATGCATCACGATCAAGTTTCGACCTTCACAAGTTTAAGATTGTTTTGAACAAGATTAAATGTGAAAAATCGTTTTAAATTTTTGGTATAATTTTAATTGTATTAAGTTGATTAATAGATTAAATAACATTTATACTTACAAATTTTAAGAATAAATGCATGCATTTTCAAGTTATAAAAAATGTAAGTCTCAAAATCACAAATTTTATGGATTAAAACTTTTGTATTCGGTGAAGTTTCATCTCTTAGTTGCAAAGAAATGAATTGTACGGACAAATTTAATTTAGATGTCTTTAAGGGTGGGTTTTTCTGTTTAAAAAAATTATATTATTTATTACTTTAAAGTTAAAAGTTATTAAAAAATAAATTAATTAACATTAAAATTTTATTTTTTTTTTAAAATTACGTTTTTTCACTCTTAATATGGTCAACCAAAAAATTGATTGTTTTCCAAGCTTTTGCCCAAATCGAAGCTTTTTGTTCACTTTTCACCCTTAATCGTATTTAAACGACGTTGCTTATAATACATGTATAAAAATATAAAACATGGACCGAAAAGTTTTAACTAAACTACTTTGATGAGTGGACTAGGAAAAATAATTTCAATATTACAAAATATTAAGTAATTTTTAATAAAATAAACACAAATATTTTTATTTTTCTAATCAAATTTATTCGTTAAAGATTAAAAATATGGGCAACATAATTTAACTGAAGTCATTGTGCATAAAATGAAAAGTGATGATATAAAAGTTGAAGTTTGACAATAGTTTAATACTTCAATAAGAAATTGATATTTTTAGTATTAAGAATTTTTTTCCAAAAAAAAATTCGTTTAAAAGAAAACTTAAAAACGAATCAAAATATCGATAACCATAATCAAATATTACTTGTAATATTCTGTTATGGGATTAATTACAATACAAATCAGTTTATTTAAAAAAAATTGATATAGCCCAATTAGGAGGAGAAATAGTTTAGTTAGAAATTTGATATTTTTAAGTTTAATCGTTGTTTTACTTTTCTATTAATATGAAAATTAAACATATATATGTTAAAAACATAGATATTTTTATAGAATTATAGTTCGTAAATAAAATAAAATTTATGTAAAACAAAAATTTTAAACACTTTAATTTATATATCTATATTTTCATAAAAAACTAGATACTCTCGAATTATAATAAAAACAAGAAGTGAATGAATGTTAAGAGCATGGACAAGAACAATGCTGAAGCAAGAACATCTCCTTACATAATAGCACCACCAGACTTGTTTTATTATGTTAAAAATCAATGCAAATCTCTAAAAAAATGATTCTAAATTCCCCAATTTCACGGTCTAGTCACAAACCAGAAAATGAGTCCTTTTCAAACAGAAGACATGAAATCGAAAACTTTTGACTCTGTATCCATATAATCTAAAACGATTTCGACTTTTGGTGATGCTTTGGGCATTGAAACTAAGTAATCTAATAAACAGGATCCTTCATAACTAAGAGGAATAATGAATTTTTCCAGTGCTGGGGAAAAAGAAAAAATAAGCTGAACCAATTCGATATCAGGTTCTTTGCAACCTAGCCACCAAATCAATACTTTTTTGAGGCCATTGAAAGAAATGATATGCTCATGTTGCCGCACCAAAAATAGCGTGGTAGTCGATATTTGCTGGTCATGGGCTGAAATCTAAACGACGAGAGATAAATAATAGATGGAAACTAGAAAAGAATATCCAATAAAATCCACGACCAAAATTACATCACTTACTATAAAATTGAGAGATTCCAAATTAGGGGCGCTTCTAATCAAGCAGATAGCGCAGCTGACTTCAGCAAGTTCATAAGAAGATATTTCCAATCCAAGGATCTTCAAATGATTCATGTCAAAGGTAAGATTCTGCCATACTCCGTTCTAATGCCACCGCCGACTGGAATCCAACAAGGAAGTGATAGATACGAAGTTCAAAATAATCAGAGTGTACCCAATCCAACATGTAAATAAAAAAGTCGTGAATAAAAGAGAAACTGACAAGTCCTAGTTTTTTCAGTAATCAAAAACCATGTTTCAATGATAATACTTAAACAAGCTTTTGTTGTTATAAATTAATAAATATCAATACTCAAGTAAAAAAATACAAGTATATATACTTTTAAATGCACAGCTTCGGAAATAGAAAAAATCTTGGTAGCATTTAAATTATGATGAATGCTAGTAAAAGAAGACAATTCAATGAATGGATGCAAAGGAACCCATCTATTCATTCAGATTAGATATATAGAAATAAATGGATCCATTCTTATTTTTTAAAAAAAAACTAAATTGAGATTTATTAAAAATAAATTGTGATTTTTTTGGGCCATGGCTGCCACACAATCTTGGTATTCGAAATTTTCAAATTTCATCATATGAACAAGATATTTATCGTGGAATTTATTAGATGATCAAACGAGAGAGATCTGTTCGTAAGAATATACAAGAAGGACCAGCTCCGCTAATCCCGTACTGGTTTGGTATCCAGCGTTTGAAACTCACATGTATACAATCTAAACACCGTATGAATGATTAATTAATAAGACTCCCAATAAAATTTTCAAGCGTCGAAACAAAATTTTAGAACTTTCACTGTATCTTGGGTGCGAGAAAACAATAAATCAACAGAAGCCGCGCAGATGCAGTCATAAACAGAGCTCAACCAACTCGATCTCTTGCACAAATTCGTCGATCCAAGGCTTGAAATGAAGCTTATAACATGGGCAATAAAATCTCTCATTTTCATGTGTAGAACGGCGTTGATTTGGCGGCTTCAAGGTGGCGGCAATGACGGTTATGAGAAATGGGTTTGGGTTGGGCTCTTTGTTTTTCTTCCTTTCTATTTTATGTAAGCGTAATGTATTATAAATATAAGGATAATACCTATTTTCGTCCATCATATTTGTCCTTTTTTCTTTTCTTCCCTCGTCTTTCTTGACTGCTGGATTCATCCATCAAGTTTTTAATTTGTTACCATATTATTCTCAGTCGTGATTTCCTCTCGTAAATATCATTCTTCACATTTTAGAACCCTTGGATTAAAAATTTCTCCCAAGTAAGTAGAGTGAAGGGCTATAGTTAGGAGAAATAACATATAAATCGAAGAACCGCACTCCTGCGAAGGCTAACATCGACCTTTGTAGTAATTCCAGATTTGAATCTCTGATGGTTAAGTAATCTTTCCATTATCAATTTTGCATTGTATGTTTTAATCGAAAAATCGATTATTTATTGGCTTATGTATAATGTCACTGCACTTATGTATTTTGAAACATAATAATAACAATTAATGTGAATTCAGCTTGTTGTCATTAATGTTTGGTCAGTCAATTCACTAATCATAAATATAATTAATCCCTGTAACACATCTGCATGTGTTACAAAATGATAAATATGGTGCAAAAATCTACTCGTCAATTATGCTATCTATACAAACAACCATTATTTTCCAGACATTCAACTATATATAATATAATTTCATGATGTGCTCCAAACTCGTCCGGCAGTGCACATCTTCTGGCAATTTCAATGTGAGTTTTTGAGCAATTTAATTTTAATGATGCTCGAAATAAAAGTGAATTAGTTCTTCTTTATTTTTGCCTATGTGAAAATTTATATATATATATAGGAATCTAAGGTTGATTGCATAATGTTTTAAAAAAATTGTATATATATATATATATAATTTCTATTACTTAATAATTGAAATTACCCCTGTATGATAAAATTTTATACATGTAAATATTTATGCAACCAGTTATAATTTTGAAAATTTATTTGAAAAAAACCTGGTGTTTATGATAGTTGGGAAGAGACTCATGCACAAGTTCATAAATTTTGTGAGGCTTCCCACAAGTCATAATGGAGTAGACAAGAGCCAGTGAGAGCATTTGATGCATATGTGAAGAAATAGTCTGGTCCTGTTGCTACCTGTAACTCTATTGAGAAGAAATGCTCAAGTTCAATGTCCAGTCCAAGTTCGAGTAGAAAACCAATAGAATATGAAAGAAAAACACACAAATCCCTCCTTTTGAGACAGGATAGACAGTGGGTGCAACCTAACCATTCGTGACTTGTAAGCAATATGCCAAAACAAAATATTTACCTTAATGCTAGCATTTGTCAACTGGTAAATGCATTGTATTCAAGGAACTTTGCTATAGAAGAAATGATCTCCAAGAGTTGTAATGCATTAAAGTATTTGAAGTTTTACATTTTCCTGAAGCTAGAATATTAATCCCATGATCATCACGTTCAATGTGTTCATTTTAGAAGAATTGTATGGATTATGGAGAGGTGATATACTGTCATCCCAAACTAATCATATTTCATAGCTACTTGGATTTCTGGTTTCGTAATTCACCCTCCATGCTATCAAGCCATAAAAATCCGTGGACTAATATACAGATATACAACACTAGGCTAATTAAAACAAATCAATTTCATCATTGGAATCAATATATATATGAAAGCTAAAAATCATGTGAACATAGAATTGGTTTATCCATAGTGCACAATATATTTCTTGGAGTAAAAAAGAAATGAATCTGAGCTGAATGCTGGAATGAAGTTACTAGGATAAGCAGGGGAAAGAAACATGATTCTTGACTGATATAACTCCACATAGCAGAAATATAAACACAATGTATGCATTGGAACTACAAAAACTATGACTATGTCGCGGAAAGTTCGATTGGGTATTTCTTCTTCTTAGCTCCCATAAGATAAAGTTCAAGCGACTCCATAAGCCCCTTGTACAGTTCACAAAACTAACAAAATGGTTAGCCAGTTTAGCGATGATCTTATTGGACATGTTACTAGAATAGAAATATCATATCTGATCCGCTCCTCTTTATGACACTAGCATCATCTATGGAGGTTTGGGCAACCATCAATTTCTGATTCCGGATGGACTCTCAAGTTTTCCGGTACATTGGTCAACTCCGGGCCGTCAGAAATCTTGAAACTCTTAAGCCGAGAAAATACATCCATTGTACTCTCATACTCCCAAGTTATCAATGTCGTATTATTTGTTACTTCGAAGGACTTCAAAGACTGTTCATTGGTCAACTCTGGGCAGTCAGAAATTTCACTGTATTGCTATCACCATAGAGTCTCTCATAGACAGTGTCACGCCCCGAAACTCGTGATTTGACACCGGCGTCGTTTAACAATCACACAATTGAAACAACCAGCCTCGTATCATAGTATAAACCGAAATACCAGTTTATTAATCATAATCTCAAAAACCAAAGTCTTTACAACTGAAATAACTAATGAAATAAATGCGGAAACGTTTTTACATAAAACTTGAGTACCAAAATTCAGAAACCTCTTTACTAGCAACTCTCGAGATTAAAACAATTCACCAGCCCCAAAATTGTTCCGATTCTTCTTCTTCAATCTGCTCTTCGGATTTATCTGGGAAGGTTGTAAGGGGTGAGTATTTTGGGAAATACTCAGCAAGTGGGGGCCGTTCGAGTACACAACAACATGCATATAAAATTCGAAATATGTACACACACACACACCATGCATAAATTGACTCATACCACATTCGTATCCTTGACCTGACACTGGGATTCCTCTACTTTCAATGGTTTACTGACGTCAGTCCCTAATTTTTATTCCTCTAAGGGGGCGACGCCGGATCGGTTATATCCCCACCGTATGAGTGTCATATCATAGTTGGGATTCCCTCCCATATCAAGTTGAATCCTCACAGTGTCAACATAAAACTCATGCACAAATCGTAGCCAGAAGGGGTAGATTGTACTCGACCGAAATTTCGAAAATACGAAAATGCATACACCGAAATTACACATTTAAAACAAGCCCACTTACCTTAAATTCTTGATGAAAAACGTAAAAAGGCTAGGGTTCTTCGAAATTGCTACTTCACTGGTTGGACGGCGGCAGGGCTTCGCTGCGCTCGAAAATTCCTAAGGAGACTAGAGCACCAATTTTCGAAAATTTGGTGTGATATGTGGTGTGATTTTCGAGTCTACAGGGCCCTCCTATTTATAGGGGTTGGCTGCTATCGTGATCGAGTGATATCGCATTTGAATCTGAATCAAATCTTTATCGAGAATCGTGATCTATCCGTGATATAAATTCGAACTCTAAATATTTTATCTCTCAATTTTTCTAAATTCTCAAATATATACACTGTAAATTTCGAATTCTAGGGATTTTATTATCCTTTGCCTGATTTTTATCCCGGTATCTCCATATCAACTCAAATCTTAGGCATTTATCTGCGAAATTTCAAATAATAATATACACGATATTATTATTCACTCAATCTTGGTAAAATCTTACAAATCTCACATCCTCCTCAAATGAGATAAATCCTGGTATCCAAAATATACTATCGTGATAAAACTTAAATGATAAAACTTAAAATTCTTGGATTTTACATCCCTCCCTCCTTATGGGAAGTTTCGTCCTCGAAACTTGGGTTGGCTTGGTCTCCGAAGAGGTACGGGTACTGGTTTCTCATCCTTTCTTCTAGCTCCCACGTGGCTTCTCTTTCGGTGTGGTTCGACCATTGTACCTTGACGTAGGGAATAATTCGTCGTCTTAGCACTTGGTCCTTGGTGTCCACAATTCTAATGGGAACTTCTTCGTACTTCAGCTCTTCTCCCAAGTTACTTTCGATCATGAGCGGTTCTCCTTCTAACACGTGGCTTGGGTCCGAGATGTATTTCCGTAGTTGGGACACGTGGAAAACGTTGTGAATTCTAGACATGCTTGGTGGCAGGGCCAATCTGTATGCTAGTGTGCCCACCTTTTCCAAAATCTCAAAGGGTCTTACGTAACGAGGGTTTAGCTTCCCAGCTTTACTGAATCGGACAACTCCTTTCATAGGCGATACTTTTACGTAGGCCTTCTCACCAACGTTGAACTCCATTGGCCTTCTTTTCAGATCTGCCCAACTCTTTTGTCGGTCTTGGGCTGCCTTGAGTTTTTCTCGGACAACTGTAACCTTGTCTACTGTTATCTTTACGAGCTCGGGTCCTACTACTACTTTTTCTCCCACTTCATCCCAATAAAGTGGTGATCTACATTTATTCTTCACAAAGAATAGTGATCTTGTTCAGTTCCCTATAGTCGATGCACAATCTCATACTCCCATCTTTCTTCTTCACAAAGAGTACTGGCGCTCCCCATGGGGACACACTAGGTCGAATTTGCTTTTTGTCCAGCAATTCTTGGAGTTGCTCTTTTAGCTCCTTGAGTTCAGCTGGCGCCATCCTGTAAGGTGCTTTAGAGATTGGTGCTGCACTAAGAACCATATTAATTTCGAACTCAACTTCGCGGTCCGGAACTGTCCCTGGGAGTTCTTCTGGGAAAACATCCGGGAACTCACATACTATTGGGATGTCTTCTATCCTCTTATTACTGGCTAACCAATCCATCCCTAGAATGATGTCGAAATCGACCATAACCAATTGTATCAAGTCGGCACTGAAAGTCTGATTAGCGATACCGATCTTACAATCCTTGTGAATTTCATGAGCTTCTATGGTCTTACTCGTAGGTGTGGCTATCCGAAAAGGTTCAGTTAGAGATTCGGGCTTAAGTCCTAATTTCTTAGCAAACCTTTTAGACACAAAAGAGTGTGTAGCACCACAGTCAAACAATGCATAAGCAGGTACTTTTTGAAGTAAGATGGTACCTGATACGACTTCATTGGCGTCGTCCGCCTCTTCTTAGTTCATAGCGAACACCCTGGCATTAGGCTTATTCTCCTTTGGTTTGTTGGGGTTAGCTCCCACATTCGGCCCAGTTCCCTTGTTGGGCCCAGCTGATTGGTTGGCGGCCGTAGGACAATCTGCGATCCTGTGCCCTACTTTCCCACATCCGAAGCACGCACCACTGGCTCTTCGACATTCCCCGGGGTGTCTGAAACCGCACTTCGTCCGCCATGATGGCCGGAGCATAAGATCCAAGGGCATTAAACTGAGACGTGTACTCCACTACTGACATGTCTGGAGCTTGAGTAAGATTTTCAAAGTCACTTAACTTCTGCAATCTGACTTCTGCCGGGTAGTACTGTTTCAGAAATGTTTCTCGGAAGTTTTGCCATGTGATTGGTCCAGCAGCGGTCATGGCTGGCGAGACTGCTTCCCACCATTTAGCTGCTATGTCTTCCAGGAAAGGTACAATCACCTCCACTTTGAGTGCCTCTGGAACTTCCAAAAGCCTTAACTGAGTTTCGACACTCTTCAGCCAATTCTGGCCAACTTCGGGATCAGTGTCCCCTCTGAATATCGGACATCTGTTCTTACGAAGGGACTCGTAATGAAATTTGATTCCATTCGGTGGTGGTGGTGGTTGATTGGCATTTGGGTTTCCAAACCCTTGCAGTGTTGTCGACACTATGGTGACTATGGCAATAAGATCAGCTCGGCTTAAATTAACTGCAGTCGGTGGTCCATTCTCCTGTCGATTCTCCTGTCTCTCTTCGCGATCGGCATTAGCGTAACGCGGGTTGTGGTTTTGCCTTGGGGGTCTGCCGGCCATTTCCTACATTCGCAAGTTCTAAAAATTGGTACGAGTAGGTTCATGCAATAGATTGCGCAGAAGTAAATTGAAATCAATGGAACAAATAAAATATTTTATTGATTTCTCAAACAGGAAAATAAATGAATACGACCAATCTAAATAAATAAATGTACTGAAGAAAAGAAAACGTAGCAACAATGAGAATAAACTACTAAGAATGATTCACTAAAATGTTTTAATCCTTTATCTCTCCGTTTCCCTCGGCCACGTCAGGTAGGGCTTCTTCCTCCTCGGGATCCTCAGGCACCTCTGGGTCTAAGAACTCTGCAAGCTGCATCTGAAGAATCTGATTTTCCGATTCCAACTCAGCAATCTCTTCCCGGTGGGTCAGAATCTTTCCTATCGCGTCATTCAATTCATTTCTTGCGTGTGCGCAGTTTGTTTCATTCTTCTGGATGAGCTCCTTCTCCTTTGCTTTCCTTTCGTCTACCTCCTTGGATAGCCTTTGGTTATTCTCATATAATTGCATGATCACATTCCAGGATTCTTCAATTTTTTTCTTATCCCTCAGCCGGGCTTGACGGGCTTCAGACAGTTCTATGGTGCGTCTATCCACTTCCTCCTTAGCTTGCTTGGCTTGACTCATCGTTATTTGTAATGACTCTCGCAGTTCACAGTTATGTTCTTTAACGAGCTCGAACATTTGGAAGACCTCGTCAATTCTTTTCTCTGCTGTCTCCAGTTTGGTAGTCAGATTTTCCACTTGTTGCCTCCTCTCAAGATTACTAGCTCTCAGCCTCCTGATAGTCCTATCCTGGTGTCCTATAGCCAATTCCTTTAAATGTATAGCAGCCTGAGCGCGTGTGCGATGCTGGTGGTAATCCAACTGAATAGTCTCCCTATGGGTAATCGGGGTTACTTTCTTACGAGCAGTGACACGAAAACGAGCCATTTCCTGAAACAATAAAGAAAGGAAACGCTCAGAATATCAAAAATAGGACAAAATAAATATCAAAAACTAATAGAGCAAGGTATCGAAATTTATATGTATTTTTTCGAAAATTTCCGAAAATAGGAGGTTAAAGCTGGCGGGTTGACTCGATGATTCGGCCGAGTTGACTCGTCGGATTGACTCGCCGGAGTACGGTCGGAGTAAAGGCGCGCATTGGCGAAGAGGTCAGGGTCTCGGAACCGATGATGTCACGGCCAGAATCGGTCGGAAGTTACCTAATTTGGCCGGAAAAATTCGCGCAACTCGCTAACTATCTCGAATTTGGGCGTTTACGATTGGTTTATCCGATCCAGAAATTGATTGTTGAGAAACGTTACCCATGGATTGTGTATCGTTTGCGTACAATTAATTTAAAATCGGAGTAGGATTGGTAGGGTAATTGGACAAAACAAAATTCGGCGTTTAGGGTTTACACGCCCTAGTTCTTGGATCTGAAATTATGGCTTCACCCGAACACTAAATCTGAAATTGGTTGAGGGCTATTGTTCATTTCGTCGAGACGATTTCGGAACTGGTCTCTGATCGAACACACATTTCCGGAAGCGGCCGGAATCGGCGGAAAAGCTCGGCGGCGCACATAAGGTGCTGTTTGGCCGAAATCCGAATTTTTTTTTTGAAACTCGATTCTTCCACTCGGATTTTGAACCTGGCGGCTCTGATACCACTAAAATGTCACGTCCCGAAACTCGGGATTTGACACCGGCGTCGTTTAACAATCACACAATTGAAACAACCAGCCTCGTAGCATAGTATAAACCGAAATACCAGTTTATTAATCATAATCTCAAAAACCAAAGTCTTTACAACTGAAATAACTAATGAAATAAATGCGGAAACGTTTTTACATAAAACTTGAGTACCAAATACAGAAACCTCTTTACTAGCAACTCTCGAGATTAAAACAATTCACCAGCCCCAAAATTGTTCCGATTCTTCTTCTTCAATCTGCTCTTCGGATTTATCTGGGAAGGTTGTAAAGGGTGAGTATTTTGGGAAATACTCAGCAAGTGGGGGCCGTTCGAGTACACAACAACATGCATATAAAATTCGAAATACGTACACACACACACACCATGCATAAATTGACTCATACCACATTCGTATCCTTGACATGACACTGAGATTCCTCTACTTTCAATGGTTTACTGACGTCAGTCCCTAATTTTTATTCCTCTAAGGGGACGAGGCCGGATCGGTTATATCCTCACCGTATGAGGGTCATATCATAGTTGGGATTCCCTCCCATATCAAGTTGAATCCTCACAGTGTCAACATAAAACTCATGCACAAATCGTAGCCAGAAGGGGTAGATTGTACTCGACCGAAATTTCGAAAATACGAAAATGCATACACCGAAATTACACATTTAAAACAAGCACACTTACCTTAAATTCTTGATGAAAAACATAAAAAGGCTAGGGTTCTTCGAAATTGCTACTTCACTGGTTGGACGGCGACAGGGCTTCGCTGCGCTCGAAAATTCCTAAGGAGACTAGAGCACCAATTTTCGAAAATTTGGTGTGATATGTGGTGTGATTTTCGAGTCTACAGGGCCCTCCTATTTATAGGGGTTGGCTGCTATCGTGATCGAGTGATATCGCGTTTGAATCTGAATCAAATCTTTATCGAGAATCGTGATCTATCCGTGATATAAATTCGAACTCTAAATCTTTTATCTCTCAATTTTCGAAATTCTCAAATATATACACTGTAAATTTCGAATTCTAGGGATTTTATTATCCTTTGCCTGATTTTTATCCCGGTATCTCCATATCAACTCAAATCTTAGGCATTTATCTGCGAAATTTCAAATAATAATATACACGATATTATTATTCACTCAATCTTGGTAAAATCTTACAAATCTCACATCCTCCTCAAATGAGATAAATCCTGGTATCCAAAATATACTATCGTGATAAAACTTAAATGATAAAACTTAAAATTCTTGGATTTTACATCCCTCCCTCCTTATGGGAAGTTTCGTCCTCGAAACTTGGGTTGGCTTGGTCTCCGAAGAGGTACGGGTACTGGTTTCTCATCCTTTCTTCTAGCTCCCACGTGGCTTCTCTTTCGGTGTGGTTCGACCATTGTACCTTGACGTAGGGAATAATTCGTCGTCTTAGCACTTGGTCCTTGGTGTCCACAATTCTAATGGGAACTTCTTCGTACTTCAGCTCTTCTCCCAAGTTACTTTCGATCATGAGCGGTTCTGCTTCTAACACGTGGCTTGGGTCCGAGATGTATTTCCGTAGTTGGGACACGTGGAAAACGTTGTGAATTCTAGACATGCTTGGTGGCAGGGCCAATCTGTATGCTAGTGTGCCCACCTTTTCCAAAATCTCAAAGGGTCTTACGTAACGAGGGTTTAGCTTCCCAGCTTTACTGAATCGGACAACTCCTTTCATAGGCGATACTTTTACGTAGGCCTTCTCACCAACGTTGAACTCCATTGGCCTTCTTTTCAGATCTGCCCAACTCTTTTGTCGGTCTTGGGCTGCCTTGAGTTTTTCTCGGACAACTGTAACCTTGTCTACTGTTATCTGTACGAGCTCGGGTCCTACTACTGCTTTTTCTCCCACTTCATCCCAATAAAGTGGTGATCTACATTTCCTTCCATAAAGAGCTTCGTATGGGGCCATTCCGATGCTGCTGTGATAGCTGTTGTTGTAAGCAAACTCAATTAAAGGTAGATGAGTGCTCCAATTGCTATTGAATTCAAGAGTGCATGCTCGCAGCATATCTTCCAAGGTTTGGATGGTTCTCTCCGTTTGTCCATCGGTTTGAGGATGATAAGCCATACTTAGGGTTACTTTCGTTCCCATGGCCTCTTGAAAGCTCTTCCAAAAGCGCGAGACGAACCTTGGGTCTCTGTCAGACAGGATGCTCACTCGTACTCCATGAAGTCTTACAATATTGTCCATGTACAGTGTAGCTAATTTGTCCAGATTGTAGTTCATACGGACGGGTAGGAAGTGTGCAGATTTTGTAAGTCTATCTACAATTACCCATATTCCGTCCTGACCTTGCCTTGACTTTGGTAATCCTACCACAAAGTTCATGGAGATATGGTCCCACTTCCACTCAGGTATCTCCAACGGTTGCAATAATCCTCCGGGTCGCTGGTGCTCTGCTTTGACCTGTTGACAAACCTGACACTTAGAGACGAATACTGCCACATCTCTTTTCATTCCGTTCCATCAAAAATTCCTCTTAAGGTCTCTGTACATTTTTGTACTGCCTGGATGGGCTGAAAACTTGGACTTGTGTGCTTCTGATAATATTTCTTGGCGAAGGTTATCGTTGTTCGGTACGCACAGTCGTCCATTCATCCATAGGACTCCTTTGTCATCAGTTTATAGATCTTGAGACTTCCCGCTTTCGACTTGTCCCCTAAGTTTCTTTAGCTCAGGGTCTCGATCCTGGTTTAACTTGACGGTCTCTTGCAGACATGGTCTCGCGGAGAGTGAAGCTAGAGTGATCTTGCCTCTATTTTTCCGACTCAGAGCATCGGCCACTTTGTTCGCTTTACCTGGATGGTAACTTATAGTCAAGTCGTAATCCTTCAGTAGTTCGATCCATCGCCTTTGCCTCATGTTTAGTTCTTTTTGGGTGAACAAGTATTTGAGGCTCTGCTGATCTGTGAAAATTTCGCACTTGGCGCCATAGAGATAGTGCCTCAAAATTTTTAAGACAAATACAACTGCTGCTAACTCAAGATCATGCGTAGGGTAGTTCTTTTCGTGCGGTTTCAACTGCCTTGACGCATAGGCGATCACTCTTCCCTCTTGCATGAGTACGCATCCCAGACCTTCCTTAGAAGCGTCACTGTAGATGGTGAATTCCTTGTCTTCAGTGGGTAAGGCTAGTACTGGCGTGGATGCGAGCTTTTCTTTTAATGTCTGAAAACTCTTCTCGCAACCTTCGTCCCAGATGAACTTGGAATTCTTCTGAGTGAGTCTAGTCAGTGGTATAGCTATGGAAGAAAAACCTTCGACGAACTTCCTGTAATAACCTGCCAGTCCAAGAAAGCTCCTGATGTCTGTGGCGTTCTTAGGTTTTGGCCACTCTATAATTGCCTCAACTTTCTTGGGATCCACTGATACTCCTGCTTCCGAGATCACATGTCCTAGAAAGGATACACTCTTAAGACAGAACTCACATTTCTTAAACTTAGCATATAGCTCTTTCTCCCTCAGTGTCTGTAGTGCAAGGCGGAGGTGCTCTTCATGTTCTTCCTCGTTGGGAGAATAAATGAGGATGTCATCAATAAATACCACTACGAACCGGTCCAGAAATGGTTTGAACACTCTGTTCATTAGGTCTATAAAGGCTGCAGGCGCATTGGTCAACCCAAAAGGCATCACTGTGAACTCGTAATGCCCATATCTTGTCCGAAAAGCTGTTTTGGAGATATCTACAGCCCTGACCTTCAGTTGGTGGTATCTAGTCCTCATATCCAATTTAGAAAAGACTGCGGCTCCCTTGAGCTGGTCAAATAGATCGTCTATTCTCGGAAGAGAATACTTGTTCTTGATAGTGATCTTGTTCAGTTCCCTATAGTCGATGCACAATCTCATACTCCCATCTTTCTTCTTCACAAAGAGTACTGGCGCTCCCCATGGGGACACACTATGTCGAATTTGCTTTTTGTCCAGCAATTCTTGGAGTTGCTCTTTTAGCTCCTTGAGTTCAGCTGGCGCCATCCTGTAAGGTGCTTTAGAGATTGGTGCTGCACTAAGAACCATATTAATTTCGAACTCAACTTCGCGGTCCGGAACTGTCCCTGGGAGTTCTTCTGGGAAAACATCCGGGAACTCACATACTATTGGGATGTCTTCTATCCTCTTATTACTGGCTAACCAATCCATCCCTAGAATGATGTCGAAATCGACCATAACCAATTGTATCAAGTCGGCACTGAAAGTCTGATTAGCAATACCGATCTTACAATCCTTGTGAATTTCATGAGCTTCTATGGTCTTACTCGTAGGTGTGGCTATCCGAAAAGGTTCAGTTAGAGATTCGGGCTTAAGTCCTAATTTCTTAGCAAACCTTTTAGACACAAAAGAGTGTGTAGCACCACAGTCAAACAATGCATAAGCAGGTACTTTTTGAAGTAAGATGGTACCTGATACGACTTCATTGGCGTCGTCCGCCTCTTCTTAGTTCATAGCGAACACCCTGGCATTAGGCTTATTCTCCTTTGGTTTGTTGGGGTTAGCCCTTGCATCTTTATGCTAAACAGAGCTTGTATCCACTTGCTAAGATTTTAGGTAATCCTGTTAAGATTGATGAGATTACTGCTGAGGGTACCAGAGGCTCTTTTGCTCGGGTTTGTGTTGAGATTGATGTTCTTCAGGCACGTCCGGAGCATATATGGGTTGGTTGGGGTGATCATAGTCAGGTTCTGGAGGTGGTCTATGAGCAAGTTCCCCATTATTGTTCTTATTGCCAGTTATTGGGTCATTCACTTGATTTTTGCTCTCGTAATGGCAAGTCTTCTCGCCCACGCCGGACCCGACCTCATGGTAAGGGTGTTGTATCTGATTCACCACCTCAGGATCCTAGTGAGCAGCCTCAGGGGATTAATTCTGATCAGCCACCGTCCAGTGATACTGATTTTGCAGTGCATGTTTCTAAGCGTCCACGGCGTCGGCCTGTTCTGAGGAAAGATCCAAATAGGCCTATTTCTACGAAGAATTATTATGAGGTCCTGCAGGATTTACCTAATGATTCTGGTCCTGGTGAGTCTTCGGGTGTTGTCAAAACCCGTCCCATTAAGGTCAAGTCTCTTTTGAGTAAGCTCGCGACGGAGCAGAATGCTAGAGCAGGGTATCTATCTCCAGTAGTTGTGGCTCCGGTTATCTCTTCTCAGGCCACACATATGGTTGAGGTGGAGTCTCCTGCTGTTGCAGTTGTTTCAGAACCCGTGGTTGTTCCGGTCGTTGAGCATGCTCCTGTCATTCAGGATTCTGTGGTTGATACTCCTGCTTCTATTATGATGACTTCATTTGCGGTGGGTTCAGGGAGTACGGGATGTGAGGACGGTGATGTGTCATCTTCAACCACTGCCTGTTTATCTTTACCGCTTCCCGGCCGTACACGTTCTCAGCAGCGGCGGTATGACAGACAGAAGGCGGATCAGGCAGCTTTGCCCTACGGGCGACCTCCTGATCCAGGATGATATTGTTTTTCGCCTTTTGGGCGTCGGCGTTCACTGCAGAATTCTCCTTACCCACATTTTGTTTTATTTTGCTGGATGTATTCCGGGGCACCCGCTAGTTTGTTTGCTTTTTGTTCTGTTGTTTTTCGGGTTGCCTTGTTGTACTATGTCTCTATTTATGCTTTGATGTTATGATTGTATAGCCTTTTTGCGGAGGTCTTGGCCTAGTCCCCCTCCCATTAGGTGTTTTTTGTTATGCTCTTTTGTTGTATATACTGGTAGGGGTCCGCCGAACCCCCCCGCTTCCGGCGGTGTTTCTGGAAAAAAAAAAAAAAAAAAAACCCTAAACCCTAAACCCTAAACCTTTTGCCCCCAAAAAATTTTCTCTGAAAAAACACACAGTTAAAGGTGAGAAAAAACACACTAAACCCGTCACTATTCACGCCTACACGCTGCCATGCCGCCGCCGCCGGATCCCGGCCGGCCAACCACCCCACCTGAACCGCCTCCTCACGGCGACCACCCTGTCCAAGTTTCAGTCCAAATGAAGTCCGGTAACCCCTCTAATTTCCCGACCGAAATCTCGCCATTCCCGTCCAAAATCGCGTCGTCGCCGTGCACTGTTCCTCCCGGCGCCAACTACCCACCATCTGACTCGTCTCGAGTAGACGGTTCCATTGGTACCAGCCCCACTCTCAATAACTCAGTATTTTCACCGGAATCTTCGTCACAAGTTGCGCCAGCACTGTTCCCCGCGGCGTCGAGTTCTTCTCCGCTTCGTCCGGCCGATTCTGGTCACCATTTTCCACAACAAGCCCCGATCTGGAATTGTGAGGTCCAGACGATTCCACTGCCACAGGCCCCGTCGTCAACGGTGTTCCCCTCCGGCGACAATTTCAGATCTACTGATTTCCACCCTCAAACCCTAGCTGCGTCGGAATGTTTCTCAAATTACTCCGGCGTGGCGGTTCCTTTGGCTAATTCCTCACTACCGTATACTCCTCATTCCATGGGCTCTCCAATCATTCCATCAATTTCAGAAAATCCGCCGCCGATCAAAAAACCCCAAATCGGTGAGTTTCCGTCCACTTCACCGCCGATTTCAGGTACTGTTCCGGCTTATTTCTTTGATTCCTCTTTAGGCTATAATCGTCCAGTCATGGGTCGAGTTTTGCCACCTTCAATTTCAGGTTTCCGACCACCGGTCGAAAACCCCCAATTTCTAGGTCAAAATCGATTTTCCTCCCCTTCTATGGTTCAATCGACCCCTCTTATGCCCGGTTCTAGTGGATTGAAGACCGGTTCTATGACCTCCTCGCCATCGCCGATCTTCGGTACATCTCCGGTGGTCAACTCGCCGGTCAACTCGCCGGTCAACTCGGCAGTCAACAACTCAGGTTCGGCTTCTAAATCTGATTCTTGGGCGACTAAGACGTTTCCGGTGTCATTTAGGGATGCTCTGGCTCCTACTTCACCTCGCTCGGGGAGGAATGGCTTTGGAGATGTAGTGAATGCTATGGATGAAATGCCCCTGCCGACTCTTAAGGATGGGAAACCGGGTATTTTATTCCCGGATGAGGTAATGTCTTCTCTGACCGAACCTTTTAAGTTTTCTTTAGTTGGGAAGATTTCTGGTAATAGATCCTTAGTCCCTAACTCGAGTATTTCTGCGGCATTTGCTCGTTTGGGATTGAAGCGATCTTTTGATTTGAGATTCTTGCCTCGGGGTTTTCTGATCCTGTCACTTCAGTGTGAGGAGGATTATGCGTTCTTTTGGACGCGTGGGCAGATGATGGTTGGACCTCTCGGGATCCGTTTTTCCAAATGGACCCCGGAATTTAATCTTCAGGAAGAATCTCCCATTGCCCCGGTTTGGGTGCGTTTCCCGGGTTTGCCCATTCACCTGTTTAACAAGAAAAGCCTTTTTGCCCTTGCCAAGATTTTGGGCAACCCGGTGAAAATGGATGACTTTACTGCTAACTCCTCTCGGAGCGCTTTTGCTCGTGTCTGTGTGGAGTTGAATGTGTTGGAACCACCCGTTAAGCAAATTTGGGTGGGCTGGGGTGATCATACTCAGGAGATTGATGTTGTCTATGAGAAAATCCCTGGGTATTGCTTGGATTGCAAAATGTTGGGTCATTCGACAGAAGTTTGCTATTCACATGGGAAAAATCCAAAACCTGCTCGATCCAAGCCTACTGATCGAGACCCTCCTCAGCCACAGGCCCCTCCTGCTCCGGCACCTCCTCAGGGTGCTGTTCCTGTCATTGTCCCGGGACCACAGCCCCAGCTTCATGTCAATGGCCATGGTCCCCGACGTAGACAGAGGCGGAGGCCTGTTCGTCAGGCTCTCCCGAGGGATGATCCTCTTGCTTCGAACTCTTTTGGAGTTCTTTCCCATTTGCAGGAGACAGAGGTAGGCTCTGAGGAGCTTGGATTAGGTGTTCCTGATCCCTCTGTCGTTTTGATTTCTCATCAGGAGGCCCCTATTTCTGACCGTCCTGAGGTCACGGTGGCTGAGGACGATGAGAGTGTTCCTTTTGTGGACTGCGTGGATGACCTTGGATCTCCACGCCCGGACGTGGTGCCTGTGTTTGCCTCCACGGAGGTATGTATTGAAAATCATAGCAGTCACTCGGTCCCATCTTTTCCTGCATCCCCTGCTGATGCCACTTCTATGCTGGACGAGTTGATTGCTCGACAGGGACCCCCTATTCTTGAGATGATTCCCAGTCACATGTCGGCTGATGATCCTGATCAGGATTTTGATCGACATTCTGTGTCTGGGGTTAGCTGTGGGTCTGAGTGTAGTATTCTGGACACTAACATGTCCAATCCCAGAAAAAGACCACAGGATGATGGTCGGCGATCGCGTAAAAAGCGATCGGATCCTTCTTCCATCCGTTCCCCATGAATTGCTTAATCTGGAATATCCGGGGGCTTCGAGGTTCGGAGTCCCAGCAGAGGCTTCATGCCTTTGTGAAGGAGAAACAGATTAAGGTTTTGGCTGTTTTGGAGCCCATGATTGATCTAGATCCGAGATTCATGACTCGCCGTTTGGGGTTTTCTGGAGTCATCTCTAATCTCTCCGGTCATATCTGGGTTTTTTTTGCTGCTGATGTGAGGGCGGAGTGTGTTTTTGATCATGCTCAGTTCCTTCACATCAAAGTCTCTGCCTCTTTCTTGCCGACAGAGATATTTTGTTCTTTTGTCTATGCTAGATGTGATTATGTTCAGCGTAGGGAGCTTCGGGCTTCTTTGCTTTTGGTTAAGCCTGTTTTGGGTCCCTGGCTGGTTGGGGGCGACTTTAATGTCGTTAGGGATGCGTCTGAGTGTTTGGGCTCCCGTGGTGGTAGGTTGCTACCCATGGAGGAGTTCAACACTTTTATTCTTGATTCTGGCCTGATCGATGCTGGTTTTGAGGGGTCTTCGTTCACTTGGACGAATAAGACCATTTGGAAGCGGTTGGACAGGGTCTTGGTTTCTGTTGATTGGGGAGATCATTTCAGCTCGATTCGGGTTGAACATCTCGCTCGTACTGTCTCGGATCACTGTCCGCTTTTGGTTACCGCTCCTGTTTTTGCCCGTGGGCCGAGCTCGTTTCGCTTCCAGCGTATGTGGGTTAGGCACCATGGTTTTTTGCAGACTGTGAGGCTTAATTGGAATCTGCCTTGCAGTCTGAGCGGCATGCCTCGGCTTTTTGCCAAGATGAAGCGTCTCAAGCATCACCTCCGGTGGTGGAATCGGGATGTTTTTGGTAACATCTTTGATAGACTCACTGAGGCCGAGAGGGCTGTTCGTTCAGCCGAGGCTGTGTGTGAGGCCGACCCTTCTGACGTGAATTGGACTTCGTTGTCCGATCGCAATGAGGATCTGGCCCGTATCACCGCCATGGAGGCGGATTTTTGGAAACAGAAAGCGGCTTGCCATTGGCTTGAGGATGGTGAGCGGAACACCAGACTCTTCCATAATATGGTGAGGAAAAAGCGCGTTGCGAATAAAATTTTCCGCATATGGGAGAATGGGGTCTGCCTGACGTCTCAGGATTTGATTCAGCAGTCAGGAGCCTTGTTTTTCCAGGATCTTCTTACCGGGGAGCCCGCTGCGCTCGATTGCCCTGATTTTTCGGGTTTTCCCTCGGTTATCTCTGACGTGGAGAATGATGGTTTTGCTGCGATTCCCTCTTTGGAGGAGGTCCGCGCGACCGTCTTCTCCATTCACCCTAATAGCGTTGCTGGCCCTGATGGATTTTCTTCGGCGTTCTTTCAGCATTGCTGGGAGATTGTCCATCAGGATGTTTTTGGTGATGTTCTTGATTTTTTTCAGGGATCTCTTATGCCTCAGGGTTTTACCGCCACCACGATCACTCTAATTCCCAAATTCGAGGGTGCACGCGCCTGGTCGGACTTCCGTCCGATCAGTCTGTGCAATGTCACGAACAAAATCATCTCGAAGCTGTTGTACTCTCGGTTGAGGGATGTGGTGGAGAGACTTGTTTCCCCGAATCAGAGTGGCTTCGTTCCGGGTCGGATGATCTCTGATAATATTCTTCTTGCCCAGGAGCTCACTCACAGCATTACTCTCCCCACTCGTGGTGGTAATGTCATCTTGAAGTTGGATATGGCCAAGGCCTATGATAGGGTCCAGTGGTCTTTCCTCTTTGATGTTTTGAGACATTTTGGTTTTTCTGAGCGTGTTGTGGCTTTGGTCTCGGCCTGTATTTCCCATTGTCATTTCTCCGTGAACATTAATGGCTCTCTATCGGGGTTTTTTGGTTCCACCAGAGGCCTCCGGCAGGGCGATCCATTGTCTCCCCTTCTTTTCATTTTGGGGGCGGAGTATCTTTCTCGTGGCCTTGACCGACTCTACCTGCAGCATCCTGCGATTAGGTATCGGTCTGATTGTGATATTTTGATTTCCCACCTGGCTTACGCTGATGATGTCATTATTTTTTCCAGTGGTGGGTCTCGTGGTATGCACCGCCTTGTTGATTTTCTGCATCACTACGAGAATTGTTCGGGGCAGCGTGTGAATGCTGCTAAGAGCTCTTTGATTTTGCCTCCGAGGTGCTCTGGGCGCCTCCGCTCCCGGCTTTTGCGAATCACCGGGTTCGCCGAGGGTCATCTGCCCCTCAAGTACCTCGGAGTTCCCCTTTATCGGGGTAATCGCACGTGCTCCCTTTTTGAGCCCCTCCTACAGTCTGTTCGTAGGAAGTTAGAGGGTTGGGAGATTCGGACCCTCTCCCCGGGTAGCCGTATGACCCTGATACGTAGCGTGCTCCTCTCCATGCCGATTTATCTGTTTCAGGTGGTTCAGCCACCTCTGGCTGTCATGGAGAAGCTTGAGCGAGCCTTCAATGCCTTCCTCTGGGGGTCGAGGCCCTTGAAAAGGAAGTGGCACTGGGCCCGGTGGTCCCGGGCTTGCCTCCCCGTGCTTGAGGGGGGCCTTGGATTCCGCAGATTGAAAGATATCGTGGAATGTTTCTCTATAAAATTATGGTTCAGATTTCGGCAGGGCTCCTCTCTATGGGCGAGATTCATTTTCCGGAAGTATTGCCGGCTGGATGCTCCTGCCTGTGTCCCCGCCCGTGCTTCTATTTCCCCCATTTGGCGTCGTCTCCTCAGGATCCGCCCTCGCGCGGAGCCTGGCATTCGTTGGCGTGTTGGTCTAGGAGATGTTTCCTTTTGGGATGACACTTGGTTTGGGGACGTTCCTTTGTCCTCCCGGTGTGTGGTCCGCGGGGGCCGTGATGTTCGGGTCTCTCATTTTCTGTCTGAGGGGTCCTGGGATTTTGATCGCCTTTGTGCGGTTGTTGCTCCTTCGGTTGCCGAGGAGATTGTTTTGATTCCTGTTCTTTCGGGAGACCCTGATATGGCACGATGGATCCATAGCTCCGATGGTGCTTTCTCTGTGAGATCTGCTTGGGAGCTGATTCATCAGCGTGCTCCGTCTTCAGATATTTTCCGCCCGTGTTGGGGCAGTTGGTTGAGGCCTACCATGTCGTTCTTCCTTTGGAGATTCTGGCATCAGTGGCTCCCAGTTGATGAGGTGCTCCAGCGCCGGGGTTTTGCGTTAGCCTCGAGATGTCAGTGTTGTGATATGGCTGAGACATTCACACACATTTTTATTCGTAGCCCGGTTGCTCGGTCTGTCTGGCACTTCTTTGGTGCCGTGTTTCGGGTTCGTATTCCCGACACTGAGGATTTCAGTTTGTTCCTCAGTGCGTGGAAGAGAGATTTGGTCTGGTCCCGGGGGGGCCATGTGCGGGAGTTTCTCCCCTGCATCGTTCTGTGGTTCCTCTGGACTGCGCGGAACGATGCTAAGCACCGTCATCTCCCTGTTTCTGGGGAGACGGTGAAGTATCAGATTTTGTATTACCTGCGTCTTGCCCACTCTGCGCGTACTGTCAAGCCCAGACATTGGCTGGGTGTGTTTCATGTGGCGAGATTGCTGGGTATTTCGGTTGCTCTCCGCAGATTCCATAGGACGGCGATTGTTCGCTGGCTGCGACCGCCGTCCGGGTGTTTCAAGCTTAATGTGGATGGGAGCTCGCGTGGTACATCTGGGGACTCCTCTGCTGGTGGCGTTGTTCGGGATGATTCCGGGAGGGTTGTGCTCTCATTCAGCGAGTTCATCGGAGCTGGGTCTTCTCTCCGGGCTGAGCTTTGGGCGGTTTGGAGGGGTCTTCTCCTTTGTTCTGATCATTTTTTTTTCCCTCTTTGGATCGAGCTTGATTCTCTGACTTCTATTCAGCTCATACGTTCCTGTCGATGTTGCTGGAGTCTTGATCACATGGTATCCAGGATTCTGGTCCTTTTGAGGGGGCGGTCTGTTCATATTTCGCATATATTCCGGGAGGGTAATTCGGTGGCAGATGCATTGGCGGCGAGGGCCCATACCCTTAGGCACTTTACCTTAGAGTTAGGTCCCTCCCTCCCTAGGCACATTTCCATACTTGTACGTTCGGATACCTCCGGACTCCCCTACCTGAGATATAGATGTTCTTAGCTGTTTGCAGCCCTTTCCTTCACTTGGATCCATTTCTTCGGTATATCTATATGTATATCTTTATTTTTCTTTGCAGGTACTGTTCTGTTGGGGGTTTCTCTTTTTCCCCGGTTTGCCAGTCTGGTGTGAGTGGGCACAGACACTCGCACACTACATGTTTGGTCTCCTCGGGATTGTGTGGGCTCTTGCACTATCCCTATTGGTGTTTTTCTTGGCCCTCTCATATTCACTGGAGCGCTATCTCTATTTGTGCTTCTCTTTGGTCCATTTCTGGTCCCTGGCGGGCGTTTACTGCAGGTTCTCCTTGCCCGCCGTATCAGTTCTTTTACAGGAGTTTACTGGATGTCGTGGTGGTTCCAGGGATTATTTCCGGACGATCCTCTTCATTGTTATGATACCTTCGTCAGATTCATACTTCAGATGCTGGATCTTTTTTGTTCTGGCTGGATTGCGATCTTCATTTTGCCGTTTATCGTCATTGTACAGTGATTTCCTGGCCAGCTCTTATTTTGACTGCCGGGATTCATACAGTTATCCGGTCTCAGATTAGAGTCGTTTTGACAGATTGGATTCTTCAGGGTGATGGCTCAGAGATGAGAGTTTCTTCTTGGATACCGCACTCATCTCCCAGTTATCATTTGGTCTTCCTCGCCGTGTTGACTCTTAGCGCTGCTCGTATTTGATTAGTTTTTTGGCGCACTTTTGGTCGTAGTCTAGGGTTTTTTTGCTTTTGTATTTAGGTCCCTAGGCTTCTTTGCATTTATGTTTCTACTGCTTTAGCCTTTTTGAGGAGGTCTTGGTATAGTCCCCCTCCTCTTTTAGGTTTTCTTTCTGCTGTTTCTTTTTATTTTGTGGATATATACAGGTAGGGGTCTGCCTAACCCCCCCGCATCCGGCGGTGTTTTCCGGAAAAAAAAAAAAAAAAAAACCCTAAACCCTAAACCCTAAACCCCTAACCCTAAACCAAAACCCTAAACCAAAATGCTCTCAACCCCAAAAACCCAAAAAAACCCCTAAAAATCGCCCAAACTTGCTCTCACCGCCGCCATGCCGCCGCCGCCGGTTCCCGGCCGGTTCACCACACCACCCGACGCGCCACACCCCAACGAACATAATATCCAAAAATCATCGTCATCAGAGCACGTTTGCCCCACCAAACAAATCCCGCAAATTCCGGCCATAAACGCGTCGACTTCATCTACCGTTCCGATTGGCGCCGTTTATGTACCCTTAGATTCGCCTCTTCCAAGCGACCCTTGTGTCCAAAAATTAGGTAAATCGGTGTCCATTTGCCCCGCCGATTTAAGCTCCGAACTTCCGCCTGCACTGTTCATCACGCCTCCAGCCACGTTTCTGTCCATGCCGGCCGATTCCGGTCACCTCTGTTCAATTGGGACCCCGATCTGGAATCCCCGTGAGCAGTCAATTCCAACTCTACAAGGCCCGTCATCATCGGTGTTCAATTCCGACGGGAATTTCAGATCTACACCTCGCACCACTGAAACCCTAACGCCGACGGGGTTTTTCTTCAATTCCGGCGTCATCGCCGCTCCGTTGGTGAATTCCTTTCAACCGTGTACTCCACTTTCGATGGGTAATCCAATTTTATCTTCAATTTCAGGTAATTCATCTCCGATCAAAAACGCCCAAATTGGCGATTTTCAATCGATTTCATCCAATTCTAGTGTCCAATCGGCCCCTCCGACGTCCGGTTCTCGTGCTTTGGATACCGGTTCTGTACTCCCCATGACGTCGCCGGCGATCGCTGCAACTCCGGCCGGTAACTCGCGGGTCAACTCGGGCGAGTCAAACCGTCGTGTTGACCGAGTTGACTCGGCAGTCAATGGTTCTGCATCTGCGGTCAAACCCGTCCTTCGTGCTGAGGTTCGGGCTACTGTTTCTTTTCGTGACGCTCTTGCACCTCCGTCTCCTCGTACCGTGCAGAAAAGTTTCGAGGATGTGCGTAATTCGATGGAGGAGCTGCCTGAGCCGTCTATTCTGGATGGCAAGCCGGGTATCCGATTCCCGGTTGAGGTAATTTCTTCACTGATCGAACCTTTTAAATATGCTCTAGTCGGTAAAATTTCGGGGAACAGGTCCTTAGTCCCTAATTCTTTGATTTCTGTGGCTTTCGAAAAAATGGGACTAGTGCGATCGTTTGACTTGAAATTCTTACCCAGAGGTTTTTTGGTCATTTCTCTCTCATGTGAAGAAGATTACGCGCGCGTTTGGTCGAGGGGGAACATTTTTGTGGGACCACTTGGGATCCGTTTTTCTAAGTGGACCCCCGAATTTAATCTGCATGAGGAATCCCCCATTGCGCCAGTCTGGATCCGTTTTCCGGGCTTACCCTTGCATTTGTTCAAAAAGCGTACTCTTTTTGCTCTTGCGAGTCTTGTGGGTAAGCCTGTTAAGATGGACGACCACACCGCTGATGTCTCTCGAGGCGCTTTCGCCCGAGTATGTGTGGAAATTGATGTTTTACAGCCTCCCATTCAGCAGGTTTGGGTTGGTTGGGGTGATCACACACAGGTTATTGATGTCATTTATGAGAAGATCCCCGCATATTGCATTGACTGCAAGATGCTGGGACATTCAGTTACCGTGTGTTATTCTCACGGGAAGAATCCTAGGTCGTTGAGGCCTAAACCCGTTTTTCAAAAATCTCAAGATCCAGTTCCTCCCAAAGCACAAACACCCCAGGAGGGTGCTGTTCCTGTCTTTAATCCTGGACCACAGCCTCAGCTTCATTTAAATGGCGATGGCCCTAGACGTAGACGGAGGAGGCGGCCTGTGCACAGGGGTCCTCCTGCTGGAGCCCTTCCTACAGTTCCTGATGTTCCGCATCAAGTTACTTCCTCAAATGCCTTTGAGGTTTTGTCACCCTGGCATGATGAGGCTCAGCGTTGCGACGCTACTGAGTTGGTTGGTCTTAATCCTGATCTTGGATCCCACTTGGAGGTTGTGGGTGATGGTTTACTTGGAGATGCTCCTTTGGATCAGGCTCCTGTTGTTGATGTTGACCCGTCTAGGGTCTAGGGTCTCGGGTCTGGGGTCTGGGGTCTGGGGTTTCGGGTCTGGGGTTTGGGGTTTGGGGTTTGGGATTCGGGGTTCGGGGTTTCGGGTTTGGGGTTTCGGGTTTGGGGTTTGGGGTTTAGGGTTTAGGGTTTTGGGTTTTAAGTTTTGGGTTTAGGGTTTAGGGTTTTGGGTTTTTTTTTTTTTTTTTTTTTAAATCAAAGTTTATTTTTATACAACAAAGAGCAGTACAAATAAAACCTAATGGGAGGGAGACTGTGTCAAGACCTCCGCAAAAGGCTATACAATCACAACATCAAAACAAAAATAACGACATACTACAACAGGGCAACCCGAAATACAACAGAACAAAAAGCAAACAAACCAGAGGTTGCCCCAGAATACATCAATCAAAATAAAACAAAGGGTGGGCAAGGAGAACTCTGCAGTGAACGCCCACCTCAAAGCATATCAACCTGAATCAGGCGGTCGCCCATAAGGTAACCCCGCCTGACTCTTCTGAGTCCTGTAAAACCGGCGCTGCTGTGAGCGCGTGCGACCGGGTAGTGGCAAGGACTGACATGCAGTAGTAGGAGGAAGAGCCAAATCAGCCTCTCGAGAACCACTCCCAAGGTCAATCTGTAACGGAGTAATGGGACCAGAAGCTGTAGTAACAACCATCTGTGACGGAGCAGTGGAAACAATCATCGGGTCTATCACCACTGGAACAACATCAACCGGAGAAGAGCTCGACCCAGAACTAGACCCCTGAGCACCACCTGCAATAACGGAAGTAACAACCACTGAAATGTCCTGAGGAGTAGGCATGGTAGCCACCACAACCTGAGGCACCAATGGAATATCCTCAACAATAGCCTCTAAAGAATGAGAAGAGGACGATGGGCATGAAGATGAACCAACACCAGAATCAACACCTGGGAAGGAATCTCCTGTAATAGAGTGAAGAACCTCGAACTGGTTACTCGAAGGAGAAGCCAGAGGAGTAACCTGACTAGAAGCCTGGCGACGCCTACGTCGCTGCTGAATCCATCCTGGTTCAGTACTCCCAGAACCAGGACCACTAGAAGGAACCGAGTCATGCGGAACACTGTGAGGCTGACCCGAAGACCCTGGATCAGCCGAAGAAGTATGAGGATGCTTTCCCTGATCTTTGGAACGGCTGCCAAAAGACCTAAAACCAGAACTAGAACAGCGCTGCACAGAATGGCCTAACATATGGCACTCCGTACAAAAATAGGGGACTTTTTCATAGACCACCCCCAAAGTCTGTCTGTGACTGCCCCACCCCACCCAGATTTGATCCAGACGAGGGTGCAACACATCAATCTCAACGCAAATGCGGGCAAAAGAGCCTCGAGAACCATCAGCTGTAATCTCATCCACCATAAGAGGGTTCCCTAAAATCTTACCAATCTGATAAAGACACTGCTTGTCATATAAATGCAGAGGTAAATCAAGAATCCGAACCCAAACCGGAGTAATCGAAGACTCGGCCTCAAATTTAAACTCTGGTGTCCATTTAGAAAAACGAATCGAAACTGTCCCGATAGAAACAAACTTTTGAGACCATAATTTAAGAAAATCTTCCTCAACAGAAATAATAATAACCAAAAAGCCTCGGGGAAGAAATTTCACGGTAAACGAGCCCATGAAGCCAAAATGGGAAAAAGCAGTCATGATAGCACTATTGGGTGTAACACCCCGGTTCCCTGTAACACGGCCAATCAACGAAAATTTAAAAGGCACTGACAGGGAAGAAATAACCTGATCCGGGAAGAGAATACCCGGAATACCATCCACAAGAGTCGGCTCCGCAGGCCCACCCAGCATGTCACCAAACCCTGCAAAGCTCTGTTTGGCTGGAGGAAGAGCAGTGATATCTCGAAATGAAGCCAAAGGAGGGACTGGTGAAGGCGGAACAGTGGCCGAAACATCAGGAGCAGAAGAACATGTAGGTTTGACCTCCGGTTGACCCCCGGCCAAATATGGCGAGGTGACCACCTGAACATCACTACCGACCAGAGACGACGATGGGAGCACAGAACCGGTACCCAAAAGAGAGGAACCGACCGGCGACAGAGGTGATCCACTCGACTTAAAGAACCCAAAAGGTATTTCGACACCATTATGCATGATAGTACCTAACAGTTCCGCATGAGCGGGCAGTTTAAGCCGAGAAGGCAAACAAACTGTAGAACGCACAGCACTTACCGGAGCAGCAGTACACAAAGGCGCTACTGCCGAGTCAACACGGTTGAGTTGACTCGGAGACTCGACCGCTTTCACCGGTGAGTTTCCAACCGGAGCAAAGCTAAAGGCCGGTGACGATGAGGAGGGACAGGAACCGGCCACTAAACCACCTGAAACGGCCGAAAACGTGTTGAACCGGGCAGAACTCGGCGACGAACTCGCTTGAAACCCATGAATTTGGGCGTTTTTGATTGCACCAACATTTGCTGAAATTGATTGCACCATGGAGTTACCCATGACTTGTAAAGTATACGGTAAAGAGGAATTGATAATCGGAGCACCGACGCCGGAGTAATTGGAAGACGAAACCGGCGCACCTAGGGTTTGAATGGTGCCAAACGTAGATCTGAAATTCCGTTCACCACCGGACGTTGTTGGTAACGGGCCTTGACTCATTGGAAGCGCCTTATCATGGGGATTCCGGATCTGGGTCTTGATCGGAAAACCATCACTAGAAACGGCCGTAATCGATGAAGAAGTGGACGGCGACGCGGTGAACAGTGCCGTCGGGACTTTGCCGGTCGATTTGGGGAAGCAAACAGACTCCGATTGACCTGAAAGTTGGACACGAGGATCGACTGGTGAAGACGGTTCCAACGGTATATCACTCGATACCGGACGATGCACGGTTACCGGCGCGACAGATTTCGCCGGAAATTGCGCAAATTTCGGACATTTGATCGTGCAATTGGCCGAGCAAACGTGCTCCGATTGACTTGAAATTTTCACAGTAACCTCGTCTTGCCGAGGCGCATCCGATGGTACTATTGGCCGGCCGAAAACCGGCGCCGACATAGGGGCGAATGTTAGGCGATTTTTGACTTTTTTTTGGACACTATTCACTGTAGAGAAAATTTTTTAGGGGCGAATGGTTTGGTTTGGTTTAGGGTTTTGGGTTTTGGGTTTAGGGTTTAGGGTTTAGGGTTTAGGGTTTTTTTTTTTTTTTTTTAAATCAAAGTTTATTTTTATACAACAAAGAGCAGTACAAATAAAACCTAATGGGAGGGAGACTGTGTCAAGACCTCCGCAAAAGGCTATACAATCACAACATCAAAACAAAAATAACGACATACTACAACAGGGCAACCCGAAATACAACAGAACAAAAAGCAAACAAACCAGAGGTTGCCCCAGAATACATCAATCAAAATAAAACAAAGGGTGGGCAAGGAGAACTCTGCAGTGAACGCCCACCTCAAAGCATATCAACCTGAATCAGGCGGTCGCCCATAAGGTAACCCCGTCTGACTCTTCTGAGTCCTGTAAAACCGGCGCTGCTGTGAGCGCGTGCGACCGGGTAGTGGCAAGGACTGACATGCAGTAGTAGGAGGAAGAGCAAAATCAGCCTCTCGAGAACCACTCCCAAGGTCAATCTGTAACGTAGTAATGGGACCAGAAGCTGTAGTAACAACCATCTGTGACGGAGTAGTGGAAACAATCATCGGGTCTATCACCACGGGAACAACATCAACCGGAGAAGAGCTCGACCCAGAACTAGACCCCTGAGCACCACCTGCAATAACGGAAGTAACAACCACTGAAATGTCCTGAGGAGTAGGCATGGTAGCCACCACAACCTGAGGCACCAATGGAATATCCTCAACAATAGCCTCTAAAGAATGAGAAGAGGACGATGGGCATGAAGATGAACCAACACCAGAATCAACACCTGGGAAGGAATCTCCTGTAATAGAGTGAAGAACCTCGAACTGGTTACTCGAAGGAGAAGCCAGAGGAGTAACCTGACTAGAAGCCTTGCGACGCCTACGTCGCTGCTGAATCCATCCTGGCTCAGTACTCCCAGAACCAGGACCACTAGAAGGAACCAAGTCATGCAGAACACTGTGAGGCTGACCCGAATACCCTGGATCAGCCGAAGAAGTATGAGGACGCTTTCCCTGATCTTTGGAACGGCTGCCAAAAGACCTAAAACCAGAACTAGAACAGCGCTGCACAGAATGGCCTAACAAATGGCACTCCGTACAAAAATAGGGGACTTTTTCATAGACCACCCCCAAAGTCTGTCTGTGACTGCCCCACCCCACCCAGATTTGATCCGGACGAGGTTGCAACACATCAATCTCAACGCAAATGCGGGCAAAAGAGCCTCGAGAACCATCAGCTGTAATCTCATCCACCATAAGAGGATTCCCTAAAATCTTACCAATCTGATAAAGACACTGCTTGTCATATAAATGCAGAGGTAAATCAAGAATCCGAACCCAAATCGGAGTAATCGAAGACTCGGCCTCAAATTTAAACTCTGGTGTCCATTTAGAAAAACGAATCGAAACTGTCCCGATAGAAACAAACTTTTGAGACCATAATTTAAGAAAATCTTCCTCAACAGAAAAAATAATAACCAAAAAGCCTCGGGGAAGAAATTTCACGGTAAACGAGCCCATGAAGCCAAAATGGGAAAAAGCAGTCATGATAGCACTATTGGGTGTAACACCCCGGTTCCCTGTAACACGGCCAATCAACGAAAATTTAAAAGGCACTGACAGGGAAGAAATAACCTGATCCGGGAAGAGAATACCCGGAATACCATCCACAAGAGTCGGCTCCACAGGCCCACCCAGCATGTCACCAAACCCTGCAAAGCTCTGTTTGGCTGGAGGAAGAGCAGTGATATCTCGAAATGAAGCCAAAGGAGGGACTGGTGAAGGCGGAACAGTGGCCGAAACATCAGGAGCAGAAGAACATGTAGGTTTGACCTCCGGTTGACCCCCGGCCAAATATGGCGAGGTGACCACCTGAACATCACTACCGACCAGAGACGACGATGGGAGCACAGAACCGGTACCCAAAAGAGAGGAACCGACCGGCGACAGAGGTGATCCACTCGACTTAAAGAACCCAAAAGGTATTTCGACACCATTATGCATGATAGTACCTAACAGTTCCGCATGAGCGGGCAGTTTAAGCCGAGAAGGCAAACGAACTGTAGAACGCACAGCACTTACCGGAGCAGCAGTACACAAAGGCGCTACTGCCGAGTCAACACGGTTGCGTTGACTCGGAGACTCGACCGCTTTCACCGGTGAGTTTCCAACCGGAGCAAAGCTAAAGGCCGGTGACGATGAGGAGGGACAGGAACCGGCCACTAAACCACCTGAAACGGCCGAAAACGTGTTGAACCGGGCAGAACTCGGCGACGAACTCGCTTGAAACCCATGAATTTGGGCGTTTTTGATTGCACCAACATTTGCTGAAATTGATTGCACCATGGAGTTACCCATGACTTGTAAAGTATACGGTAAAGAGGAATTGATAATCGGAGCACCGACGCCGGAGTAATTGGAAGACGAAACCGGCGCACCTAGGGTTTGAATGGTGCCAAACGTAGATCTGAAATTCCGTTCACCACCGGACGTTGTTGGTAACGGGCCTTGACTCATTGGAAGCGCCTTATCATGGGGATTCCGGATCTGGGTCTTGATCGGAAAACCATCACGAGAAACGGCCGTAATCGATGAAGAAGTGGACGGCGACGCGGTGAACAGTGCCGTCGGGACTTTGCCGGTCGATTTGGGGAAGCAAACAGACTCCGATTGACCTGAAAGTTGGACACGAGGATCGACTGGTGAAGACGGTTCCAACGATATATCACTCGATACCGGACGATGCACGGTTACCGGCGCGACAGATTTCGCCGGAAATTGCGCAAATTTCGGACATTTGATCGTGCAATTGGCCGAGCAAACGTGCTCCGATTGACTTGAAATTTTCACAGTAACCTCGTCTTGCCGAGGCGCATCCGATGGTACTATTGGCCAGCCGGAAACCGGCGCCGACATAGGGGCGAATGTTAGGCGATTTTTGACTTTTTTTTTGGACACTATTCACTTTAGGGAAAATTTTTTAGGGGCGAATGGTTTAGGGTTTAGGGTTTTTTTTTTTTTTTTTTTTTTTTTCCGGAAAAACACCGCCGGATGCGGGGGGGTTAGGCAGACCCCTACCTGTATATATCCACAAAATAAAAAATAACAGCAGAAAGAAAACCTAAAAGAGGAGGGGGACTATACCAAGACCTCCTCAAAAAGGCTAAAGCAGTAGAAACATAAATGCAAAGTAGCCTAGGGACCTATATACAAAAGCAAAAAACCCTAGACTACGACCAAAAGTGCGCCAAAAACTAATCAAATACGAGCAGCGCTAAGAGTCAACATGGCGAGGAAGACCATATGATAACTGGGAGATGAGTGCGGTATCCAAGAAGAAACTCTCATCTCTGAGCCATCACCCTGAAGAATCCAATCTGTCAAAACGACTCTAATCTGAGGCCGGATAACTGTATGAATCCCGGCAGTCAAAATAAGAGCTGGCTAGGAAATCACTGTACAATGACGATAAAAGGGCAAAATGAAGATCGCAATCCAACCAGAACAAAAAAAGATCCAGCATCTGAAGTATGAATCTGACGAAGGTATCATAACAATGAAGAGGATCGTCCGGAAATAATCCCTGGAACCACCACGACATCCAGTAAACTCCTGTAAAAGAACTGATACGGCGGGCAAGGAGAGCCTGCAGTAAACGCCCGCCAGGGACCAGAAATAGACCAAAGAGAAGCACAAATAGAGATAGCGCTCCAGTGAATATGAGAGGGCCAAGAAAAACACCAATAGGGATAGTGCAAGAGCCCACACAATCCCGAGGAGACCAAACATGTAGTGTGCGAGTGTCTGTGCCCACTCACACCAGACTGGCAAACCGGGGAAAAAGAGAAACCCCCAACAGAACAGTACCTGCAAAGAAAAAATAAAGATATACATATAGATATACCGAAGAAATGGATCCAAGTGAAGGAAAGGGCTGCAAACAGCTAAGAACATCTATATCTCAAGAAGGGGAGTCCGGAGGTATCCGAACGTACAAGTATGGAAATGTGCCTAGGGAGGGAGGGACCTAACTCTAAGGTAAAGTGCCTAAGGGTATGGGCCCTCGCCGCCAATGCATCTGCCACCGAATTACCCTCCCGGAATATATGCGAAATATGAACAGACCGCCCCCTCAAAAGGACCAGAATCCTGGATACAATGTGATCAAGACCCCAGCAACATCGACGGGAACGAATGAGCTGAATAGAAGTCAGAGAATCTAGCTCGATCCAAAGAGGGAAAAAAGAATGATCAGAACAAAGGAGAAGACCCCTCCAAACCGCCCAAAGCTCAGCCCGGAGAGAAGACCCAGCTCCGATGAACTCGCTGAATGAGAGCACAACCCTCCCGGAATCATCCCGAACAACGCCACCAGCAGAGGAGTCCCCAGATGTACCGCGCGAGCTCCCATCTACATTAAGCTTGAAACACCCGGACGGCGGTCGCAGCCAGCGAACAATCGCCGTCCTATGGAATCTGCGGAGAGCAACCGAAATACCCAGCAATCTCGCCACATGAAACACACCCAGCCAATGTCTGGGCTTGACAGTACGCGCAGAGTGGGCAAGACGCAGGTAATACAAAATCTGATACTTCACCGTCTCCCCAGAAACAGGGAGATGACGGTGCTTAGCATCGTTCCGCGCAGTCCAGAGGAACCACAGAACGATGCAGGGGAGAAACTCCCGCACATGGCCCCCCCGGGACCAGACCAAATCTCTCTTCCACGCACTGAGGAACAAACTGAAATCCTCAGTGTCGGGAATACGAACCCGAAACACGGCACCAAAGAAGTGCCAGACAGACCGAGCAACCGGGCTACGAATAAAAATGTGTGTGAATGTCTCAGCCATATCGCAACACTGACATCTCGAGGCTAACGCAAAACCCCGGCGCTGGAGCACCTCATCAACTGGGAGCCACTGATGCCAGAATCTCCAAAGGAAGAACGACATGGTAGGCCTCAACCAACTGCCCCAACACGGGCGGAAAATATCTGAAGACGGAGCACGCTGACGAATCAGCTCCCAAGCAGATCTCACAGAGAAAGCACCATCGGAGCTATGGATCCATCGTGCCATATCAGGGTCTCCCGAAAGAACAGGAATCAAAACAATCTCCTCGGCAACCGAAGGAGCAACAACCGCACAAAGGCGATCAAAATCCCAGGACCCCTCAGACAGAAAATGAGAGACCCGAACATCACGGCCCCCGCGGACCACACATCGGGAGGACAAAGGAACGTCCCCAAACCAAGTGTCGTCCCAAAAGGAAACATCTCCGAGACCAACACGCCAACGAATGCCAGGCTCCGCGCGAGGGCGGATCCTGAGGAGACGACGCCAAATGGGGGAAATAGAAGCACGGGCGGGGACACAGGCAGGAGCATCCAGCCGGCAATACTTCCGGAAAAGGAATCTCGCCCATAGAGAGGAGCCCTGCCGAAATCTGAACCATAATTTTATAGAGAAACATTCCACGAGATCTTTCAATCTGCGGAATCCAAGGCCCCCCTCAAGCATGGGGAGGCAAGCCCGGGACCACCGGGCCCAGTGCCACTTCCTTTCCAAGGGCCTCGACCCCCAGAGGAAGGCATTGAAGGCTCGCTCAAGCTTCTCCATGACAGCCAGAGGTGGCTGAACCACCTGAAACAGATAAATCGGCATGGAGAGGAGCACGCTACGTATCAGGGTCATACGGCTACCCGGGGAGAGGGTCCGAATCTCCCAACCCTCTAACTTCCTACGAACAGACTGTAGGAGGGGCTCAAAAAGGGAGCACGTGCGATTACCCCGATAAAGGGGAACTCCGAGGTACTTGAGGGGCAGATGACCCTCGGCGAACCCGGTGATTCGCAAAAGCCGGGAGCGGAGGCGCCAAGAGCACCTCGGAGGCAAAATCAAAGAGCTCTTAGCAGCATTCACACGCTGCCCCGAACAATTCTCGTAGTGATGCAGAAAATCAACAAGGCGCTGCATACCACGAGACCCACCACTGGAAAAAATAATGACATCATCAGCGTAAGCCAGGTGGGAAATCAAAATATCACAATCAGACCGATACCTAATCGCAGGATGCTGCAGGTAGAGTCGGTCAAGGCCACGAGAAAGATACTCCGCCCCCAAAATGAAAAGAAGGGGAGACAATGGATCGCCCTGCCGGAGGCCTCTGGTGGAACCAAAAAACCCCGATAGAGAGCCATTAATGTTCACGGAGAAATGACAATGGGAAATACAGGCCGAGACCAAAGCCACAACACGCTCAGAAAAACCAAAATGTATCAAAACATCAAACAGGAAAGACCACTGGACCCTATCATAGGCCTTGGCCATATCCAACTTCAAGATGACATTACCACCACGAGTGGGGAGAGTAATGCTGTGAGTGAGCTCCTGGGCAAGAAGAATATTATCAGAGATCATCCGACCCGGAACGAAGCCACTCTGATTCGGGGAAACAAGTCTCTCCACCACATCCCTCAACCGAGAGTACAACAGCTTCGAGATGATTTTGTTCGTGACATTGCACAGACTGATCGGACGGAAGTCCGACCAGGCGCGTGCACCCTCGACTTTGGGAATTAGAGTGATCGTGGTGGCGGTAAAACCCTGAGGCATAAGAGATCCCTGAAAAAAATCAAGAACAGCACCAAAAACATCCTGATGGACAATCTCCCAGCAATGCTGAAAGAACGCCGAAGAAAATCCATCAGGGCCAGCAACGCTATCAGGGTGAATGGAGAAGACGGTCGCGCGGACCTCCTCCAAAGAGGGAATCGCAGCAAAACCATCATTCTCCACGTTAGAGATAACCGAGGGAAAACCCGAAAAATCAGGGCAATCGAGCGCAGAGGGCTCCCCGGTAAGAAGATCCTGGAAAAACAAGGCTCCTGACTGCTGAATCAAATCCTGAGACGTCAGGCAGACCCCATTCTCCCATATGCGGAAAATTTTATTCGCAACGCGCTTTTTCCTCACCATATTATGGAAGAGTCTGGTGTTCCGCTCACCATCCTCAAGCCAATGGCAAGCCGCTTTCTGTTTCCAAAAATCCGCCTCCATGGCGGTGATACGGGCCAGATCCTCATTGCGATCGGACAACGAAGTCCAATTCACGTCAGAAGGGTCGGCCTCACACACAGCCTCGGCCGAACGAACAGCCCTCTCGGCCTCAGTGAGTCTATCAAAGATGTTACAAAAAACATCCCGATTCCACCACCGGAGGTGATGCTTGAGACGCTTCATCTTGGCAAAAAGCCAAGGCATGCCGCTCAGACTGCAAGGCAGATTCCAATTAAGCCTCACAGTCTGCAAAAAACCATGGTGCCTAACCCACATACGCTGGAAGCGAAACGAGCTCGGCCCACGGGCAAAAACAGGAGCGGTAACCAAAAGCGGACAATGATCCGAGACAGTACGAGCGAGATGTTCAACCCAAATCGAGCTGAAATGATCTCCCCAATCAACAGAAACCAAGACCCTGTCCAACCGCTTCCAAATGGTCTTATTCGTCCAAGTGAACGAAGACCCTTCAAAACCAGCATCGATCAGGCCAGAATCAAGAATAAAAGTGTTGAACTCCTCCATGGGTAGCAACCTACCACCACGGGAGCCCAAACACTCAGACGCATCCCTGACGACATTAAAGTCGCCCCCAACCAGCCAGGGACCCAAAACAGGCTTAACCAAAAGCAAAGAAGCCCAAAGCTCCCTACGCTGAACATAATCACATCTAGCATAGACAAAAGAACAAAATATCTCTGTCGGCAAGAAAGAGGCAGAGACTTTGATGTGAAGGAACTGAGCATGATCAAAAACACACTCCGCCCTCACATCAGCAGCAAAAAAAACCCAGATATGACCGGAGAGATTAGAGATGACTCCAGAAAACCCCAAACGGCGAGTCATGAATCTCGGATCCAGATCAATCATGGGCTCCAAAACAGCCAAAACCTTAATCTGTTTCTCCTTCACAAAGGCATGAAGCCACTGCTGGGACTCCGAACCTCGAAGTCCCCGGATATTCCAGATTAAGCAATTCATGGGGAACGGGTGGAAGAAAGATCCGATCGCTTTTTACGCGATCGCCGACCATCATCCTGTGGTCTTTTTCTGGGATTGGACATGTTAGTGTCCAGAATACTACACTCAGACCCACAGCTAACCCCAGACACAGAATGTCGATCAAAATCCTGATCAGGATCATCAGCCGACATGTGACTGGGAATCATCTCAAGAATAGGGGGTCCCTATCGAGCAATCAACTCGTCCAGCATAGAAGTGGCATCAGCAGGGGATGCAGGAAAAGATGGGACCGAGTGACTGCTATGATTTTCAATACATACCTCCGTGGAGGCAAACACAGGCACCACGTCCGGGCGTGGAGATCCAAGGTCATCCACGCAGTCCACAAAAGGAACACTCTCATCGTCCTCAGCCACCGTGACCTCAGGGCGGTCAGAAATAGGGGCCTCCTGATGAGAACTCAAACCGACAGAGGGATCAGGAACACCTAATCCAAGCTCCTCAGAGCCTAGCTCTGTCTCCTGCAAATGGGAAAGAACTCCAAAAGAGTTCGAAGCAAGAGGATCATCCCTCGGGAGAGCCTGACGAACAGGCCTCCGCCTCTGTCTACGTCGGGGACCATGGCCATTGACATGAAGCTGGGGCTGTGGTCCCGGGACAATGACAGGAACAGCACCCTGAGGAGGTGCCGGAGCAGGAGGTGCCTCCGGCTGAGGCGACCCTCGATCAGCAGGCTTGGATCGAGCAGGTTTTGGATTTTTCCCATGGGAATAGCAAACACTGGTCGAATGACCCAACATCTTGCAATCCAAGCAATACCCAGGGATTTTTTCATAAACAACATCAATCTCCTCGGTATGATCACCCCAGCCCACCCAAATTTGCTTAACGGGTGGTTCCAACACATTCAACTCCACACAGACACGAGCAAAAGCACTCCGAGAGGAGTCAGCAGTAAAGTCATCCATCTTCACCGGGTTGCCCAAAATCTTGGCAAGGGCAAAAAGACTCTTCTTGTTAAACAGGTGAATGGGCAAACCCGGGAAACGCACCCAAACAGGGGCGATGGGAGATTCTTCCTGAAGATTGAATTCCGGGGTCCATTTGGAGAAACGGATCCCGAGAGGGCCCACCATCATCTGCCCACGCGTCCAAAAGAACGCATAATCCTCTTCACAATGAAGTGAAAGGATCAGAAAACCCCGAGGCAAGAACCTCAAATCAAAAGATCGCTTCAATCCCAAACGAGCAAAAGCCGTAGAAATTCCCGAGTTTGGGACTAAGGATCTATTACCAGAAATCTTCCCAACTAAAGAAAACTTAAAAGGCTCGGTCAGGGAAGACATTACCTCATCCGGGAAAAAAATACCCGGTTTCCCATCCTTAAGAGTCGGTGGGGGCATTTCTTCCATAGCATCCACGACATCTCCAAAGCCATTCTTCCCCGAACGAGAGGAAGTAGGAGCCAGAGCATCCCTGAATGACACCGGAAACGTCTTAGTTGCCAGAGAATCAGATTTAGAAGCCAAACCCGAGTTATTGACTGCCGAGTGAACACGGTCAACTCGCTGAGTTGACCCGACCGAGTTGACCACCGGAGATTTACCCAAGATCGGCGACGGCGAGGAGATCACGGAACCGGTCTTCAATCCATTAGAACCGGGCATAAGAGGGGTCGATTGAACCAAAGAAGGTGATGAAATTCGAAATTGCCCTTGAAATTGGGGGTTTCCGACCGGTGGCCGGAAACCGGAAATTGAATGAGGCAAAATCCTACCCATGAGTGGACGATCATGCTGTGAAGAGGAATTGAAAAAAATCGCCGTGACGGCGCCGGAATTTGATGAAGAATGTGACGTGAACGGCGCGACAGAACCACCAACCGTAGATCTGAAATTGACGGCGGAGGAGAACACCATTGGCCCGATTCCGGTGGCAATAGCTTCGTCTCAGAGTGGGCATTCCAGATCGGGAGCCCTTTTTCACAAAGGTTGTCGGAATCAGCCGGAATCGGAGAAAAACCACTCGCCTGTGCAGTGAACAGTAACGGCGAGGCTTCAATCGGAAAATGAGACGGAACGGCGGGGTTATCAGTTCGCGCAGGTATGGGAAACTGACGGGGAGGTTGAGGCGAGTCTAATGGATGGTCGCCGGCACCAAGAGGAGCGACGGTGACCGGCGGCGAAGGTGGTGAAGAAACGGCCGAGATTTCAGTCGGGAAAATGGAGGGGCAATCGGGCATGGAATGGTCTGAATTTTTGATATGTTGGTCGCCGTGATGAGGCGGTTCAGATGGGGTGGTTGGCCGGCCGGGATCCGGCGGTGGCGGCATGGCGGTGGCTAGGGCGTGAATAGTGACTGTTTAGTGTGTTTTTTCGCACCTTCACTGTGTGTTTTTTTCAGAGAAAATTTTTTGGGGGCGAATGAGTTGGGTTTAGGGTTTAGGGTTTAGGGTTTTTTTTTTTTTTTTTTTTTTTTTTTTACAACATAAAACCTAACGAGAGGGGGACTATACCAAGACCTCTCGAAAAGTTACCACAAAACACACATAAGCCAAAAATCTAGGGTGGCAAGTATATGAGCCAAAAAATAATCCCTAGATAAAGCGCATAATACAAATGAACAGCAAGAAACAAAGCTAAATACATGAAAATAAAACGAATCCTCTCTAAGAAGTAGATACCCGGCTCAGAAATAGGTGCAAAAGACCACCGATGGTACCCATCTCTGAGCCATCTGCCAGTGTAATGCCAAACTGAAGAATACATCCTAATCCGAGATCGGTCTGCTATACACGATCTGGCCGTCAAAATAATATGCAGCTGGAAAGTTACTGTGCAAAAATGGTCGAAACACAAAAGGAGGACCATAATCCAGCTCAAGTCAGAAAAGCTCCAAGACCCAAGGAGAGGGGGACAACTGACGGAGCTCATAAAATCAAAAATCCAAGCATGACTGTAACTCTGAAAAAAGAGGCAACCAATAGAGAACGTCCAGAGCCACCAATGCACGGAGCAAAAGTAGAAAGCATATAACTCCCGAGATGAATGAGGCTCCGGGCCAAAGAGACCACCAAAATAAATCATCCATGGCCACCATAACAACCGACAAGAGAGCATAAAAGTAAGAAAGCGGCGGGCAAGTAGAAGTCTGCAGTGAGCGCCAGTCGGATAACAGGAATGGTCCAAAGAAAAGCACCGACGGAGAAAGTGCTGGGACCCACCCAAATCCAAAGGAACAAAATATGAAGAGTGCAAGTGTCTGGGCCAACTTGCACCGCTCAAATGTGATATAAAAAAACAACCTCCAAGCACAAAAGACCTGCAATAAAAAAATATGCATATATATAGAAAAAGAATGAGAGCCAAAAGGAAGAAGGGGCTGCAAATGGCTAAGAGTATCTGGATCTGAGGTATGGAAGCCCTGAATGATCAGAACGGGCAAGGATGGAGATGTGTCTGGGTAAGGAAGGACCTAACTCTAAGGTAAACTGCCTAAGGTCATGAGCCCTAGCCGCCAAAGCATCCGCCACCGAATTACCCTCCCGGTATATGTGCGAGATATGAACCATACGCCCCCTCAAGAGAGCCAAAATCCTAGACATAATGTGATCCAACCCCCAACAACACTGACGAGAACGGAGGATCTGAATAGAAATCTGGGAATCAACCTCAATCCAAAGAGGGAAAAGAGAAAGATCAGAACAAAGGATAAGACCCCTCCAGACCGCCCAGAGTTCCGCCCGGATAGTAGACCCAGCTCCAATGAACTCACTGAACGAAAGCAAGACCCGCCCAGAATGATCACGAACGACGCCACCAACCGAAGAATCCCCAGGATTCCCTCTCGAACTCCCATCCACATTAAGCTTAAAACAACCGAACGGCGGCCGAAGCCAACGAACAATCGCCGTCCGATGATATCTGTAAAAGCAAACCGAAATCCCTAGCGAACGCGCCACCTGGAAATAACCCACCCAATGCTTGGGTTTGACAGTACGGGCAGAATGGGCTAGGCGCAGGTAAGACAAGATCTGGAACTTCACCGTCTCTCCAGAAATGGAGAGCTGGCGGTGCTTCGCATCATTCCTAGCCGTCCAGAGAAACCACAAAATAATGAAAGGGAGAAACTCCCTCACATGGCCCCCTGGAGCCAGACCAGATCCCTCTTCCACGCACTAAGGAACAACCTGAAATCCTCAGTGTCAGGGGTACGAACCCCAAAGACAGCACTAAAAAAATGCCAAACAGGCCTAGCCACCGGGCTGCGAATAAACACATGCGTAAATGTCTCAGACATATCACAACACTGACAACGAGACGCTAACGCGAAGCCACGGCGCTGAAGCACCTCATCAACTGGGAGCCACTGATGCCAAAATCTCCAAAGAAAGAATGACATCGTAGGCCTCAACCAGCTACCCCAACAGGCGCGATTAATACCAGAGATCGGGGCGCGCAAACGGATCAACTCCCAAGCGGACTTGACAGAAAAAGCACCATCGGAGCTATGAATCCAACGAGCCGAATCCAACTCTCCCAAGAGAATCGGGACCAACACAATCTGCTCCGCAATAGAAGGAGCAACTACTGAACAGAGGAGGTCAAAATCCCAGGTTCCCTCCGAAAGAAAATGGGAAACCCGAGCACCACGATCCCCACAGACTTCAGTCTGACTGGACAGAGGAACATCCCTGAACCAACAATCATCCCAAAAAGAAACATCTCCATGGCCGACACGCCAGCGAATACCACTCTCCGCACGAGGCCTGATCTGGAGCAAACGCCGCCAAGTGGGAGAGATAAAACCACGAGAAGAGACACAAGCTGGGTGCGCCAAGAGACAATATTTCCTCATCAAAAATTTGGCCCAGAGGGAAGATCCCTGCCTGAACCGAAACCACAGTTTTATGGAGAAGCTATCCACGAGATCTTTCAATCTGCGGAAGCCAAGACCCCCCTCTTCCACGGGGAGGCAAGCCCGAGACCAACGAGCCCAATGCCATTTCTTCTCCAAGGGCCTGGACCCCCAAAGAAAGGCATTAAATGCTTTCTCAAGTTTCTCCATGACAGCCAACGGAGGCTGAACAACCTGAAACAAATATATGGGCATCGAGAGGAGCACGCTACGAATGAGGGTCATGCGGCTCCCCGGAGAGAGAGTACGAATCTCCCAACCCTCCAGCCGCCTCTTAACAGACTGTAAGAGAGGCTCAAAAAGAGAACACGTCCTATTTCCCCGAAATAAGGGAACTCCTAGGTACTTGATCGGCAGATGCCCCTCCGCATAGCCAGTGATACGCAAAAGTCTAGAGCGAAGGCGCTCAGAGCATCGCGGAGGAAGAATCAGGGAACTCTTGACAGCATTCACCAGCTGTCCCGAACAGTTCTCATAGTGATGCAGAAAATCTAAAAGACGCTGCATCCCACGAGACCCACCATTGGCAAAAATAATGATATCATCAGCATAGGCCAGGTGGGAAATCAAAAGATCACAACTCGAACGGTACCTAATAGCAGGATGACGCAAGTAGAGTCTGTCAAGGCCACGCGAAAGATACTCCGCCCCTAAGATGAAGAGAAGGGGGGACAATGGGTCTCCCTGCCTGAGGCCCCTGGTAGAACCGAAGAACCCCGAAAGAGAACCATTGATATTAACGGAGAAATGACAATGAGAAATACAGGCCGAGACCAACGCCACAACCTGCTCAGAGAAACCAAAATGGCGCAAAACAGCAAAAAGGAAAGGCCATTGGACCCGATCATAGGCCTTAGCCATATCCAACTTCAAAATGACATTACCACCACGAGTGGGAAGAGTGAGACTATGAGTGAGCTCCTGAGCAAGGAGGATGGGTTTAGGGTTTGGGTTTAGGGTTTAGGGTTTTTTTTTTTTTTTTTTTTTTTTTTTAAAGAAAATTTTATTTATATACAACAAAAGAGCAGTACAAAGAAAGCCTGATGGGAGGGGGACTAGGCCAAGACCTCCGCAGAAAAGGCTACAGAAGCATAACATCATAACAAAAATAACGACATACTACAACAGGTCAACCCAGAATAAAGCAAAACACAGAAATAAAAACATCGGGCGCCCCGGAATACATCAGACAAACTAATAACACTGATGGGCAAGGAGAATTCTGCAGTGAACGCCCATCAGAAAATCATATCAACCTGAATCAGGCGGTCGCCCATAGGGTAACCCCGCCTGACTCTTCTGAGATCTGTAAAACCGACGCTGCTGTGAGCGCGTGCGACCTGGTAATGGCAAGGACTGACAGGAAGTAGTAGGAGGAAGATCCAAATCAGCCACTCGAGAACCATTCCCAAGGTCGATGTGTAACGAAGTAATGGGACCAGAAGCTGTAGGAACAACCATCTGTGCCGGAACAGTGGAAACAATCATCGGGTCTGTTACCACTGGAACAACATCCACCAGAGAAGAGCTCGCTCCAGAACCAGACCCCTGAGCATCACCTGCAATAACTGATGTAACAACCACAGGTAAAGCAGGAGGAGAATGCACCGGAGCCACAACAACCTGAGGCACCAATGGAACATCCTCAACAATAGGCTCTAAAACATGAGAAGAAGACGATGGGCATGAAGATGAACCAACACCAGAATTACCACCTGGAAAGGAATCTCCTGAAATGGAGTGAAGAACCGCAAACTGATTACTCGAAATAGGAGACTGTGGAGTAACCTGACTAGAAGCCTGGCGGCGCCTACGTCTCTGCTGAACCCATCCTGTCTCAGTACTCCCAGAACCAGGACCACTAGAAGGAACCGAGCCAGGCGGAAAACCTTGAGGCTGACCCGAAGAAGGAGACCGCTGCCCCTGAGCAAAAGAACGGCCACCAAGAGCCTTATAACCAGAACGAGAACAACGCTGCACTGAATGACCTAGCATCTTACAATCCGTGCAAAAATAGGGGACTTTTTCATAAACCACCCCCAAAGTCTGCCGGTGGCTGCCCCACCCGACCCAGATCTCATCCAGACGAGGAAGCAACACATCAATCTCAACACAAATACGGGCAAAAGATCCCCGATAACCATCAGCGGTGATCTCATCCACCATAACAGGGTTTCCTAAGAGCTTACCAATCTGATAAAGACACTTCTTGTCATATAAATGCAACGGTAGATCAGGAATACGAACCCAAACCGGAGCAATCGAAGATTCAGCCTCAAATTTAAACTCCGGTGTCCATTTGAAAAAGCGTATCGACACTGACCCAATAGAAACTAAGTCCTGAGGCCAGAACTTCAAATAATCTTCCTCGCTAGAGAAAATAAGAACCAGAAATCCTCGGGGAAGAAATTTCAATGTAAATGAGGCCAAAAAGCCAAAACGAGAAAAAGCAGCCAAGATATCACTATTGGGTGTAACACCCCGGTTCCCTGTAACACGGCCAATCAACGCAAATTTAAAAGGCACTGACAGAGAAGAAATAACCTGATCCGGGAATAGAATACCCGGTATACCATCAACAATGGCCGGTTCAGGAATCTCGCCAACCAAACCACCAAACCCGGCAAAACTCTGTATGGCTGGAGAAGGAGCAGTAACATCCCAAAAAGAAGCCAAGGGAGGTGCTGAGGAAGCGGAAACAGAAGCTGGAATTGCATTTGCAAAAGAAACCGAAGAGTTGACCATCGGTTGACCGCCAAAAACCGGCGACGGCGAGACAACCACCGGAGCACCACCAACCACCGGCGACGACGAGGGTGTCACGGAACCGGTGACCAAAGGTGAAGAACCGGGCTGAAACGGAGGCAATTGACCGGAAACGTTCGCCGGAAACGAACCAAACACATGATTTTGGGCGTTTCCGATCGGCGATGAATTTTCAGAAATTGAAGGCATAGATATCTTACCCATGACTTGATGAGTTTGTAGTAGAGAGGAATTGCAAAAATCAGCAACCGATCCGGAGTAATTGAGTTTTGAAGCCATCGCATATATAACTTGGGGGCTGAAATTCGTAGATTTGAAATTCCCGCCGCCACCGGACCCCGATGAAGCAATTGAAGATACCAATGGACGCACCTGGTCCTGGGCATTCCGGATCGGGGTCTTGATCGGAGAACCAAGATCGGAGCTGGCCGTAATCGGAGCCGAAACATTCGGCGTCGCGGTGAACAGTACTGACGGAACATCGCCGGACGATTGCGGGATGCAAATGAACTCCGATTGGGCTGATTTTTGGACCCGAGGATCGACTGGAGGAGACGATTCGAATGGTGTAACAATCGTCGCCGGACGATGATCGAAGACAGGTGTGAGTACGGGCGACGGAATCTGCGCAATTTTCGGAGCTTTGACCGTCGATTTGGCCGGAGAAACGACCTCCGTTGGACCTGAAATTTGGACAGCAGCCTCGTCTCGCCGAGGCGCACCTGATCGTACCGGTGGCCGGCCGGAAACCGGCGCCGACATGGGGGCGATTTTTAGGGCGAAATTGGGGCTTTTTTGACACTATTCACAAATGAGAGAAAAAATTTTGGGGCAAAATGGGGTTGGTTTAGGGTTTAGGGTTTAGGGTTTAGGGTTTTTTTTTTTTTTTTTTTCCGGAAAACACCGCCGGATGCGGGGGGGTTAGGCAGACTCCTACCTGTATATATCCACAAAATAAACAGTAACAAAATACAGAAAAAGAAAAAAAAACCTAAAAGAGGAGGTGGATAAAACCATAACCTCCTCAAAAAGGCTAAAGCAGTAGAAACATAAATACAAAGCAACCTAGGGAAGGAATTACAAAAGCAAAACGAACCCTAGAAGACTACCAAATAAGCGGCAACAACTAATCAAAAAGGAGAAGCGCTATGAACCACATGCTGAGGAAGACAAAATGATAATGGCGAGATGATCGCAGAGTCCATGCAAAAGCTCTCATCCCGGAGCTATCCTCCTGGAGAGTCCAATAATGGCGATCACAGAGTAATATATAGATCGCAATCCCGCCAGAACAAAAGATATCTAGCATCTGAATCAAAAGAGCAGAGATCTGGATCCCATGAAGTAGGAGTCTGACGAACATGTCATAAGAAGCAGAGGATCCTTTAGAAAGCACCCCATGAATCCACCATGACATCCAGCAAACACCTCTACAATAACTGATACGGCGGCCAAGGAGAACCAGCAGTAAACGCCCTCCAGGAACCATGAATGTGCCAAAGGAAAGCACCAACAGAAATAGGGCAGAAACCCACTCAGAACAAACAAGAATACACACATCATGTGCAAGTGTCTGGACCCACTTGCACAGACCATACGGAAGTGAAAAACAACCTCCAAGTACACTAACCTGCAATAATATATATATATATATATATATGTATATAGATATAAATAGATATAGAGTCAGAGACCATAAAGAAAGAGATCCAAAAAAGAAGAAGGGGCTGCAAATGGCTAAGAGGATCTGTTTCTGAGGTATGGAAGCCCAGAATGATCAGATCTAGCAAGGGTGGAGATGTCTGGAGGTAGGGAAGGACCTAACTCTAAGGTGTACTGCCTAAAAGTATGAGCCCTCGCCGCCAAGGCATCCGCCACAGAATTCCCTTCCCGGTAAATATGCGATAAATGAACAGATCGCCCCCTCATCAACAAAAGAATCCGTGTAACAAAATGTTCAAGATCCCAGCAGCACCGACGAGAACGAAGTAAAAGAATGGAAATCCAAGAGTCAGTCTCAATCCAAAGAGGGAAGAGATGAAGATCAGAAGAAATGAGAAGACCCCTCCAAATAGCCCATAATTCTGCCCGGACATTGGTCCCAACTCCAATGAACTCACTGAAAGAAACCACTACATGCCCAGAAGAGTCACGAACAACCCCACCAACAGTAGAGTCCCCAGGACTCCCTCTCGAACTCCCATCTACATTCAATTTAAAACACCCGAACGGCGGCCGCAACCAACGAACAATCGTCAGTTTACGAGCCCTACGCAACTGAACAAAAATCCCCATAGTCCTCGCAGCCTGCAAAACACCCCGCCAGTGCATGGGCTTAACAGTAGACGCAGCGTGAGCGAGGCGCAAATAAGACAAAATCTGAGACTTAACAGTCTCCGCGGAAATGTGCAAATGACGGTGTTTCGCATCGTTACGAGCCGTCCAGAGAAACCATAAAACAATGAAAGGCAAAAACTCCTTCACGTGGCCCCTAGGAGTCCACCCCGGATGCCTCTGCCAAGCACTGAGGAAGAGTCCGAAATCACTGGTAAGGGGAATACGGACATGAAAAACAGCCCCAAAGTAATGCCATACAGACCTGGCAAGAGGGCTATCAATGAAAATGTGCGTGAATGTCTCAGGCATCTCACAACACTGACATTTAGACGCCAGCTCGAAACCACGACGCTGGAGCACATCGTCAACTGGAAGCCATTGATGCCAAAACCTCCAGAGGAAGAAAGACATAGTAGGCCTCAGCCAACTGCCCCAGCAAGGAGTGAAGATATCAGAAACTTGGTCTCTCAAGCGGACAAGCTCCCATGCGGATTTCAGCGAAAAAACACCGTCAGAACTATGCACCCAAATAGCCGAATCGGGCTCCCCCGATGCAATAGGGATCAGAGTAATAGTCTCAGCAACAGAGGGTGGGACAACTGAGCAGAGGAGGTCAAAATCCCAAGCCCCATCTGAAAGAAAGTGAGAAACACGGACACCCCGATCCCCCCTAAGCAGGACCTGACTAGACAAGGGAACATCCCCACACCAGATGTCATCCCAAAAAGCAACATCTCCCACCCCAATTCTCCATCGAATGCCAGATTCAGCACGAGCCCTAATCTTAAGCAAACGACGCCAAGTGGGAGAAATGAACCCAGCAGATGAAACATAAGCTGGATGCACCAACTGGCAGTATTTTCTCATCATGAATTTGGCCCATAGGGATGAACCTTGACGAAAACGAAACCATAATTTAATGGAGAAGCTATCCACAATATCTTTGAGCCTGCGAAATCCAAGACCCCCTTCAGAGACAGGAAGACATGCACGAGACCACCTCGCCCAATGCCATTTCTTATCCAAGGATCTGGAACCCCACAGGAAACCATTGAAAACATTCTCAAGCCTCTCCATAACTGCCAGAGGTGGCTGGACTACCTGGAACATGTAAATGGGAACCGAAAGGAGGACACTCCTAAGGAGAGTCATACGGCTCCCCGGGGAAAGAGTTTTAAGCTCCCAACCCTCCAACTTCTTACTCACCATCTGCACAAGGGGATCAAAAAGAGAGCAAACTCTATTCCCACGAAACAAAGGAACTCCGAGGTATTTGATAGGAAAACAACCCTCCCCAAACCCAGTGATACGAAGGAGACGGGAACGAGTACGACCAGAACACCTCGGAGGCAAAATAATGACACTCTTAACTGCATTCACCAACTGCCCCGAGCAGTTTTCATAGTGATGCAAAAAATCCATGAGACTGTTCATCTCACGAGTCCCACCATTGGCAAAAATAATGATATCATCAGCATAGGCCAGGTGGGAAAGAAGGAGATCACAACCAGATCGGTACCTAATCGCAGGATACTGATGATAAAGACGATCAAGACCACGCGAAAGGTACTCTGCCCCCAAAATGAAAAGAAGTGGGGACAAAGGGTCGCCCTGCCGGAGACCCCTAGTGGATCCAAAGAATCCAGTGAGTGAACCATTGATATTAACTGAAAATTGGCAATGAGAAATGCAGGCAGATATCATCGACACTACCTGCTCTGAAAAGCCATAATGCCTCAAGACATCCAACAGAAAAGACCATTGGACCCTATCATAAGCTTTAGCCATATCCAGTTTCAAAATAACATTGCCACCACGGGTGGGGAGAGAAAGACTATGAGTGAGCTCTTGAGCAAGGAGGATATTATCCGAAATCACCCGCCCTGGAACAAAGCCACTCTGATTCCACGAAACCAGCCTCTCCGCCACCTCCTTCAGCCGAGAATATAAAAGTTTGGAAATTATCTTATTAGTCACATTACACAAGCTGATAGGACGAAAGTCCGACCAAGCCTGAGCACCCATGACTTTGGGAATCAATGTGATCGTGGTGGCAGTAAACCCCTGTGGCAAGGGACTACCCCGAAAGAAATCCAGGACCGCATCAAAAACATCCTGATGGACAATCTCCCAGCAATGCTGAAAGAAGGCCGAAGAGAATCCATCAGGCCCCGCCACACTATCACGATGAATGGAGAAAACAGTCGCCCGCACCTCCTCCAAAGAAGGAGGGGCAGCAATATTTGCGTTCTCCAAATCCGAGATCACCAAGGGGAAATCAGAAAAATCTGGGCAAGATAGCACAAAAGGATCCCCAGTAAGCAGGTTTTGAAAAAAGGCGGCCCCAGACTGCTGAATAAGCTCAGGGGAAGTAATGCAAGAGCCATTATCCCAAATACGAAAGATTTTATTAGCCACCCTTTTTTTCTTGACCATATTGTGGAAGAGTTTGGTGTTCCTCTCACCATCCTCTAACCACCTGCAAGCGGCTTTTTGCCGCCAAAAATCCGCCTCCATGGCGGTAACCCTAGCAAGATCAGCATTGCAATTGGACAAACTAGTCCAATGCAAATCCGAAGGAGCAGCCTCGCAATCTGCCTCAGCAATCCGGACAGCCTGCTCCGCCTCAGCAAGTTTGGCAAAAAGATCACCAAAAACACTCTTATTCCACCACTTCAGATGGCTTTTGAGGCGCTTCAATTTCACAAAAAGACGGGGCATACCGTTCAAATGACACGGTAAATTCCAATTAAGCCTCACCGTCTGCAAAAAACCATGGTGCCTGAGCCACATGCTCTGAAAGCGAAAAGAACTCGGCCCACTAGCAAAGACCGGGACTGACACAAAAAGAGGACAATGGTCAGAGACCGTACGAATGAGGTGCTCCACACGAATAGAATGAAAATGGTCACCCCAATCAACAGACACAAAAACCCGATCAAGACGCTTCCAAATGTGCTTGTTCGTCCACGTGAACGAAGACCCCTCAAAACTAGCATCTACTAACCCAGAATCCAAAATAAAGTGATTAAATTCTTCCATGGGAAGCAACCGCCCACCAGAAGAACCCAAACACTCCGACGAATTCCTGACTACATTAAAGTCGCCACCAACAAGCCAAGGACCCTGAGCAGGCTTAACCTGAAGCAAAGAATTCCAAAGCTGTCTGCGCTCAATGTAGTCACACTTAGCATAAACAAAGGAACAAAAGACAGTGGTCGGCAAAAAAGTATCAGAAACCCGGAAGTGAAGGAATTGAGTGTGATCAAAAAGACACTCAACCATGACATCCTCAGCAAAGAAAACCCAGATATGACCCGAGGAGTTCGATATAACTCGAGAAAAACCAAAACGACGAGTCATAAAACGAACATCCAGATCAATCATGGGTTCCAAAATAGCCAAGATCTTGACTCTCTTATCTTTAACGTGGGCATGTAGCCTTTGTTGAGACTCCGAGCTCCGGAGCCCCCTGACATTCCATATGAGAAAATTCATGGAGAATGGGCACCAGAACCGCCCTGTCGCTTTTTACGCGACCTATGAAAAGCATTCTCCTTCCTTTTCTTAATATCCCCCATATCAGCATCCAGAATACGACCTTCAGACCTACAGCCATCACCCGACTCAGAATGCCGATCGAATTCCTGATCAGTATCTCCAGCAGATTCCAGCCGGAAGACCAGCTCACTGACAGAAGGACCCTGCCTGGCAACCAATTCCTCTACCGTAGAGGAAGCATCATCAGGAGACAAAGGAACAGAGGGGATGGAATGACTACTGTGATTCAAAGTACAAGGCCCCAGAGAGCCAAACACAGGCAACTCACTAGTAGACGGGACCACAATACCATCCACACAATCATCCAACTGTAACCCTCCATCAATAACCTCATCATTGAGGATCACACCCTCAACAAGAACAGACTCCAAAGGATCCTTTCCAGAAGACCCAACACCGGCATCCTCCAGATGACTACATGGAGGGTCCATATCAACACAATCTAATCCAACAGGATCAGGCTCCGCGTCCTGCCCATGCGAGAGCACCTCAAAAGGATTCAACTCAAGAGGATTCTTTCTTGGAAGAACCTGCCGAACTGGCCTCTTTCTCCCTTTACGTCTGGGACCCGTGCCAGTTTTCTGAAGCTGAGGCTGGGTCCCCAAATTAAAACCAGAATTAACACCCCCTGGAGGGGCAGACTCTGTAGATGGGGGAGACTGGCCAGAAGCACGGTCAGCAGGCTTAGGACGAACAGGTTTGGGATTTTTTCCATGGGAATAACAAACACTGGTCGAATGACCCAGCATTTTGCAATCCATGCAGTACCCGGGGATTCGCTCATAAATGACTTCAATTTCTTGAGCATGATCACCCCAACCCACCCAAATCTCTTTGACTGGCGGTTCGAGCACATTAATTTCAACACAGACGCGAGCAAAAGCGCCTCGAGAAGAATCTGCAGTATGATCATCCATCTTCACCGGTTTCCCCACAATTTTGGCCAAAGCAAAGAGACTTTGCTTAGAAAACAAATGAAGGGGAAGACCCGGGAAACGGATCCAAACTGGGGCAATGGGTGACTCCTCCTGAAGATTAAACTCTGGCGTCCACTTAGAGAAGCGGACCGACAGAGGTCCAACCTGCATAACCCCCTTGGTCCAAAAGAACGCATAGTCTTCTTCACAAGCAAGAGTGAGAACAAGAAAACCCCGAGGCATGAACTTTAAGTCAAAAGATCTAACTAGTCCCAATTTAGCAAAAGCCGCAGAAATACCAGAATTTGGAACTAGAGATCGATTCCCTGAAATTTTTCCAACCAAAGCAAATTTGAAAGGTTCTGCGAGGGTAGAAATTACCTCATCCGGGAAGAGAATACCCGGTTTTCCATTTCGAAGAGTCGGCACAGGAATGTCATTCATAGAGTTGTGCAACTCATCAAAGCTTTTTTTGGCCGTCCGAGGGGATGGTGGAGTTAGGATATCACGAAATGACACAGTAAGCGGAATAGGAACACGCGTACCTGGTTTGACCGTTTCAGCACAAGGGTTGACTGCCGAGTCAACTCGTCCTTCACAGTGATTCGACTCGACCGAGTTGACTCGTGAGTCACCTACCGGAGCACCACCATGGACCGGCGACGGTGAGGGGAGTCCAGAACCGGGACCAATTCGTGCAGACTCGGGCATTGGAGGGTCCGATTTAACCAAAGGATGTGAAGAAACTCGATTTTGCCCTAGAAATTGGGCGTTTCCGACCGGTGGCCGGAAACCTGAAATTGAAGATGGCAAAATGCGACCCATACCTGGACGATCAACCCCTAAAGAGGAATTGAAGAAAGAAGCCGGAATAGTGCCTGAAATCGGCGGTTGGAAAGACGGCAGTGAGGCGTCCAACGGCGAGTTCTTAGATCTGAAATTCACGGCTGATTTGAACTCCGATTGGAGTGATTCATGAACCATTGGAATCGTCTGGACGAGAGGGTCACAGATCGGGGTCGGGATGGAACATTGGATGTCGGAGTTGGCCGAAATCGACGAAACAAGCGACGGCTGCGCAGTGAACAGGGACTGCGGAGCTTTGAACGGAGATGACGCCGGAACGGGGTAACTGGACGGTCGCGCAGGTGCCGGAAATGAAAGGGGAGGGTGAGGGGAAGAGAATGATGTATGGCCCGTACCAGGAGGAGCGACGGTTGTCGGCGCCGACGACGGGGAAGGAACCGCCGCGATTTTGACCGGAGAAATGAGTGGGTAATCGGACTCCATTTGAGCTGAAATTTTGTAGGGAGGGTCGTCGTGAGGTGGCGGTTCAGATGGGGTGGTTGGCCGGCCAGGATCCGGCGGCGGTGGCAGGGCGGTGGGTAGGGCGTGAATAGTGACGGGTTTAGTGTGTTTTTTCTCACCTTTTACTGTGTGTTTTTTCAGAGAAAATTTTTTGGGGGCAAATGGGTTTGGTTTAGGGTTTAGGGTTTAGGGTTTAGGGTTTTTTTTTTTTTTATTATTTTTTTTTTTGTTTTTTTTTTTTTTTGTTTTTTTTTTAAACTAAAAAGTTTATTTATTAACAAATAAAACCTAATGGAGGGGGACTAGACCAAGACCTCCGGAAAGGCTATATCACAATCATAACATAAAAACAGAAATAAAGACATACTACAACAGGGCAACCTGAAATAAAGCACAACAAAATACAAACAAACCAGCGAGTGCCCCGGAATACATCACACAAAATAGAACAAAATTGTGAGCAAGGAGAACTCTGCAGTGAACGCCCACCACATACCGCCAAAAAAGCGGAAAACGAAATCAGCCTGGATCAAGAGGTCGCCCATAGGGCAAACTCGCCTGAGCCGCCTTCTGCCTATAATAACGCCGCTGCTGAGATCGCGTACGGCCCGGAAGTGGTAGAGATAAACATCCTTCACTCACTGAACCCATCTCAAACTCTGGCAGAGCAGTAGAAACAGGAGTATCACCCACAGGATCCGAAACAGCAGGGGCAATCTCAACAACCGGAACAGTAACAACCACAGGTGCAGTAACAACTGCTCCAGAAGTAGATGCCGCCTCAACCATATCCGTGGCCTGAGATGAGATAATCGGATCCAAATCATCGTGAGACGGACTACTCACCGCAGCATTCTGCTCTGCCGCGATTTAGGGTTTCGGGTTTAGGGTTTAGGGTTTGGGGTTTGGGGTTTCGGGTTTAGGGTTTAGGGTTTTTTTTTTTTTTTTTTTTTTTTTTTAATAAAACACCGCCGAAAGCGGGGGGGTTAGGCGGACCCCTACCTGTATATATAAACACAAAAGAAATACAAGATAAGGCCTAAAGAGAGGGGAGGTATACCAAGACCTCTCTAAAAGCGAGTCTGACAACACATAAAACATAAAGACATAAAACCTAGGGTGGCAAATACAAGTGCCAAAATCTAATCCCTAGGAAACGCGCATAATAAAAATGAACATATAAGAGCAGCGCTAAATACATCAAAACAAATCGAAACATGTCTAAACTGTAAAGATCCGACTCAGATGTAGGTGGAAAAGACAACCAATTGTACACATCTCTGAGCCGTCTGTTGCTGTAAGTCCAACATGAAAATGGCGTCCTAGTCCGAGATCGGTCGCAATCCAGCTGAAGTAAGAGAAACTTCAAATCCCCAGAAGAAGGTGAAAACGTATGGAGCTCATAACGTCATAAATCCAAGCGTGAATGGAACGTTGATATAAGAGGTAGCCAAGAGATAACATGGAGAGCCACCAATGCACGTAGCAAAAGCAGAGAACATATAAATCCCGGCATGAATGGAGCTCTGGGCCAGAGAAACCACTGAGAGAGATCATCCAAAGCCACCATAAAACCCGGCAAGAGAACACAAAATATAGAAAGCGGCGGCCAAGGAGAAGCCTGCAGAGAGCGACCGCCGGAGAACAGGGTGGTCCAAATAAAAGCACCAATGGAGAAGGTGCGAGAGTCCACCCAGATCCAAAGAAACAAAGCACTCCAAAGAGACAGTACCTGCAAAGGAAAAAATACATATAGATATATATAAATATATATATATATATAGAAATAGATCCAAATAAAGGAAGGGGCTGCAAATAGCTAAGAACATCTGTATCTAAGGTAGGGAAGCCCGGAGATATCCGAGCGGGTCAGTATGGATATGTGTCTGGGTAGTGAAGGACCTAACTCTAAGGTATAAACCCTAATGGTATGAGCCCTCGCCGCCAACGCATCCGCCACCGAATTTCCCTCCCGAAAAATATGTGAAAAATGAACCGCCCGCCCCCTCAAAAGAAACAGAATCCGAGTGACTGTATGATGAAGGTCCCAATGACACCGACGAGAACGCAGGATCTGAAGAGAAATCTGAGAATCGGTCTCAACCCAAAGGGGAAAAAGACCGAGATCGGAACAGATAAGAAGGCCCCTCCAAACCGCCCAAAGCTCCGCCCGGACATTGGTCCCGACTCCGATAAACTCGCTGAAGGAGAGCACCACCCTGCCAGAAGAATCACGCACAACACCACCGACAGACGACTCCCCAGGATTGCCCCTCGAACTCCCATCAACATTCAGCTTAAAGCACCCAGGTGGTGGACAGAGCCACCGGACAATCGCTAACCTATGGGTCCGCTGAAAGGCAACAAAAATTCCCAGCGATCTCGCCGCCTCAAAGGCACCAAGCCAGTGCTTGGGCTTAACAATGAAAGCAGCATGGGCAAGACGCAGATAAGACAAAATCTGAGACTTCACAGTCTCCCCAGAAATACGCAACTGACGGTGCTTCGCATCATTACGAGCCATCCAGAGAAACCACAAAACAATGAAGGGCAGAAACTCCTTGACGTGGCCCCCAGGTGCCCAATGAAGATTTCTCTTCCAAGCGCTAAGGAACAACCTGAGATCCCCTGTGCAGGGGATCCGGACACGAAATATGGCCCCAAAGAAATGCCAGACATAACGGGCTATCGGGCCATCAATGAAGACATGTGTAAATGTCTCCGACATATCACAACACTGGCATCGAGAAGCCAACTCAAAGCCACGACGTTGGAGCATATCATCCAACGGGAGCCACTGATGCCAAAATCTCCAAAGAAAAAAAGACATCGTGGGCCTCAACCAACGGCCCCAACAAGGAGTCAAGATATCAGAAACAGGGTCTCTCAATCGGACAAGCTCCCAAGCAGACCTAATCGAAAAAGCACCGTCAGAACTGTGAATCCAAAGCGCCAAATCAGGCTCGCCAAAGGCAATCGGGGTCAAAGTAATCGCCTCAGCAACAGAAGGGGCCACCACAGCGCAAAGTAGATCGAAATCCCAAGCCCCCTCAGACAAAAAGTGAAAAACCCGAACATCACGGCCCCCACGGACCTCACACTGGCTGGACAGAGCAGTATCCCCAAACCATATGTCATCCCAAAAGGACACGTCTCCAAGGACAACGCGCCAGCGAATGCCGGGCTCGGCGCGAGGTCTGATCCGTAGGAGACGACGCCAGGTGGGGGATATTAAACCACGAGGGAGAACAGAGGCAGGAGCATCCATCTGGCAATACTTCCGTAAAAGGAATCTCGCCCAGAGAGAGGAGCCCTGCCGAAACCGGAACCACAACTTAATAGAAAAGCTATCCACCAGATCTTTCAATCTGCGGAAGCCAAGACCACCCTCCATCACTGGGAGACAGGCTCGAGACCACTTGGCCCAGTGCCATTTCTTCTCCAGTGTCCGCGACCCCCAGAGAAAAGCGTTGAAAACCAGCTCAAGCTTCTCCATGACAGCAAGCGGTGGCTGTACCACCTGAAACAGATAAATCGGCATGGAGAGGAGCACACTGCGGATAAGGGTTATGCGGCTACCCGGAGAGAGCGTCCGGATCTCCCAACCCTCTAACTTCCTACGAACAGATTGTAGGAGGTGCTCAAAAAGGGAACATACTCGGTTACCCCTAAACAAGGGGACTCCGAGGTACTTGAGGGGCAAATGACCCTCCGCAAACCTGGTGATGCGCAAAATCCGAGAGCAAAGTCGCTCAGAGCACCTCGGAGGCAAGATAACAGAACTTTTGACAGCGTTCACCAGCTGACCCGAACAATTCTCATAATGATGCAGTAAACCCATAAGGCGCCGCAAACTACGAGACCCACCATTGGCGAAAATAATGACATCATCAGCATAAGCCAGATGGGAAATCAGGATATCACAACCAGAGCGGTACCTGAGCTCAGGATGCTGCAGGTAGAGGCGGTCAAGGCCGCGCGATAGGTACTCCGCCCCCAAAATGAAAAGCATGGGGGACAAGGGATCGCCCTGTCTGAGGCCTCTAGTGGAACCAAAGAACCCCGAGAGAGAGCCATTGATGTTCACGGAGAAATGACAATGAGATATGCAAGCCGAGACCATCTCCACAACCCGCTCCGAGAAACCAAAGTGTCTCAAAACCTCGAAGAGGAAAGGCCACTGGACCCTGTCATAGGCCTTGGCCATATCCAACTTCAGGATAACATTACCGCCACGAGTGGGGAGAGTGAGACTGTGAGTGAGCTCCTGGGCTAGGAGAATATTATCGGAGATCATCCGACCCGGAACGAAGCCACTCTGATTCGGTGAAATAAGTCTCTCCGCCACAACCCTCAGCCGAGAGTACAACAGCTTAGAGATAATCTTATTAGTGACATTGCACAGACTAATCGGACGGAAGTCCGACCAAGCATGAGCACCCGCGACTTTGGGGATCAGAGTGATTGTGGTGGCGGTAAAACCCTGGGGGAGGGGAGAACCCCTGAAAAAATCCAGGACAGCATCAAAAACATCCTGATGAACAATCTCCCAACAATGCTGAAAGAACGCCGAGGAGAAGCCATCAGGCCCAGCCACACTATCAGGATGTATGGAGAAGACGGTCGCACGAACCTCCTCCAAAGAAGGGGTCGCAACAATACCCTCATTCTCCACAGCAGTGATAACGGAGGGGAAGCCCGAAAAATCAGGACTCGCAAGCGCAGAGGGGTCACCAGTAAGCAAATGCTGGAAAAACGAGGCTCCCGACTGCTGAATCAACTCAGGAGACGTCAGGCATACCCCATTATCCCAGATGCGGAAAATCTTATTCGCCACCCTTTTCTTCTTCACCATGTTGTGAAAGAGTTTGGTGTTCCTCTCACCATCCTCTAACCAGTGGCAAGCAGCTTTCTGTCTCCAAAAATCCGCCTCCATGGCGGTGACACGGGCCAGATCCTCATTGCGATCAGACAGAGAAGTCCAATTCAACTCAGAAGGATCAGCCTCACAGACAACCTCAGCGGACCGAACAGCCCTCTCAGCCTCAATGATTTTATCGAAAAGGTTCCCAAAAACATCCTGATTCCACCACTTGAGGTGATGTTTGAGGCGCTTAATCTTAGCAAAAAGGCGAGGCATACCACTCAAACTACAAGGCAGAAACCAATTAAGCCGAATAGTCTGCAAAAAACCATGATGCCGAAGCCACATACGCTGGAAGCGAAACGAGCTCGGCCCACGGGCAAAAACCGGAGCGGTGACCAAAAGCGGACAGTGGTCAGAGAAAGTACGGGGAAGATGTTCAACACGAATGGAGCTGAAATGATCACCCCAATCAACGGAGACCATAACCCTGTCCAACCGCTTCCAAATGGTCTTATTCGTCCAGGTGAACGAAGAGCCCTCAAAACCGGCATCAACCAGACCAGAATCCAAAATGAAAGTATTGAACTCCTCCATGGGTAGAAGCCTACCACCACGGGTGCCCAAACACTCAGATGCATCTCTGACTACATTAAATCACCCCCAACAAGCCAAGGACCCAGAGCAGGCTTGACCTGAAGAAAGGAAGACCAAAGATCTCTGCGCTCAACGTAGCCGCAGCTGGCATAAACAAATGAACAAAACACCTCAGTCGGTAAAAAAGAGGCGGACACCTTGATGTGCAGGAACTGAGCATGATCAAAAACACACTCAGTCTGCACATCCGCGGATGAAAAAACCCAAATATTACCAGAAAGATTCGAAATGACTCTAGAAAACCAAAACGGCGAGTCATGAATCTCTGGTCCAACATGATCATCGGCTCCAAAATGGCCAAAATCTTAATCTGATGCGCCTTCACATAAGCATGAAGCCGCTGTTGGGACTCCGAACTCCGAAGTCCCCGAACATTCCAAATGAGGGAATTCATGGAGATCGATGAGCAGAAGCACCCGGCCGCCGCTTAAACGAAACTCCCAACGCTTCCTTTTTCCTTTTATTCACGTTCGACATATCAGTATCCTGAGCACCAGAATCAGAATGTCGATCAAACCCCGTGTCGAGGTCATCAGCAGACATACGCTCGACAATCCGCTCACAAACAGGAGACCCCTGTTGAGCAACAAGTTCCTCAAGATGAGAGGAAACATCTGGAGAAGAAGGAATGGAAGGAATCGAATGGCAGCTGTGATTCTCCATGCACTGAACAGAAGTGCCAAAACCCCCCTCCTCAAACTGATGAACCAAAGACTGAACAGACACACAAGCCGTACCCGAAGGTAAGGCGTCAACAATGGGCAGACCCAAACTAATCGGGTCAACATCAACAACAGGAACCTGATCCAAAGGAGCATCTCCAAGTAAACCATCACCCACAACCTCCAAGTGGGATCCAAGATCAGGATTAAGACCAACCAACTCAGTAGCGTCGCAACGCTGAGCCTCATCATGCCAGGGTGACAAAACCTCAAAGGCATTTGAGGAAGTAACTTGATGCGGAACATCAGGAACTGTAGGGGGGGCTCCAGCAGGAGGACCCCTGTGCACAGGCCGCCTCCTCCGTCTACGTCTAGGGCCATCGCCATTTAAATGAAGCTGAGGCTGTGGTCCAGGATTAAAGACAGGAACAGCACCCTCCTGGGGTGTTTGTGCTTTGGGAGGAACTGGATCTTGAGATTTTTGAAAAACGGGTTTAGGCTTCGACGGCCTAGGATTCTTCCCGTGAGAATAACACACGGTAACTGAATGTCCCAGCATCTTGCAGTCAATGCAATATGCGGGGATCTTCTCATAAATGACATCAATAACCTGTGTGTGATCACCCCAACCAACCCAAACCTGCTGAATGGGAGGCTGTAAAACATCAATTTCCACACATACTCGGGCGAAAGCGCCTCGAGAGACATCAGCGGTGTGGTCGTCCATCTTAACAGGATTAACCACAAGACTCGCAAGAGCAAAAAGAGTACGCTTGTTGAACAAATGCAAGGGTAAGCCCGGAAAACGGATCCAGACTGGCGCAATGGGGGATTCCTCATGCAGATTAAATTCGGGAGTCCACTTAGAAAAACGGATCCCAAGTGGTCCCACAAAAATGTTCCCCCTCGACCAAACGCGCGCGTAATCTTCTTCACATGAGAGAGAAATGACCAAAAAACCATTGGGTAAGAATTTCAAGTCAAATGATCGCACTAGTCCCATTGTTTCGAAAGCCACAGAAATCGAAGAATTAGGGACTAAGGACCTGTTCCCCGAAATTTTACCGACTAGAGCATATTTAAAAGGTTCGATCAGTGAAGAAATTACCTCAACCGGGAATCGGATACCCGGCTTGCCATCCAGAATAGACGGCTCAGGCAGCTCCTCCATCGAATTACGCACATCCTCGAAACTTTTCTGCACGGTACGAGGAGACGGAGGTGCAAGAGCGTCACGAAAAGAAACAGTAGCCCGAACCTCAGCACGAAGGACGGGTTTGACCGCAGATGCAGAACCATTGACTGCCGAGTCAACTCGGTCAACACGACGGTTTGACTCGCCCGAGTTGACCCGCGAGTTACCGGCCGGAGTTGCAGCGATCGCCGGCGACGTCATGGGGAGTACAGAACCGGTATCCAAAGCACGAGAACCGGACGTCGGAGGGGCCGATTGGACAATAGAATTGGATGAAATCGATTGAAAATCGCCAATTTGGGCGTTTTTGATCGGAGATGAATTACCTGATATTGAAGATAAAATTGGATTACCCATCGAAAGTGGAGTACACGGTTGAAAGGAATTCACCAACGGAGCGGCGATGACGCCGGAATTGAAGAAAAACCCCGTCGGCGTTAGGGTTTCAGTGGTGCGAGGTGTAGATCTGAAATTCCCGTCGGAATTGAACACCGATGATGACGGGCCTTGTAGAGTTGGAATCGACTGCTCATGGGGATTCCAGATCGGGTTCCCAATTGAACAGAGGTGACCGGAATCGGCCGGCATGGACAGAAACGTGGCTGGAGGCGTGATGAACAGTGCAGGCGGAAGTTCGGAGCTTAAATCGGCGGGGCAAATGGACACCGATTTACCTAATTTTTGGACACAAGGGTCGCTTGGAAGAGGCGAATCTAAGGGTACATAAACGGCGCCAATCGGAACGGTAGATGAAGTCGACGCGTTTATGGCCGGAATTTTCGGGATTTGTGTCGGCGATTTGGTGGGGCAAACGTGCTCTGATGACGATGATTTTTGGATATTATGTTCGTTGGGGTGTGGCGCGTCGGGTGGTGAGGTGAACCGGCAGGGAACCGGCGGCGGCGGCATGGCGGCGGTGAGAGCAAGTTTGGGTTTAGGGTTTAGGGTTTTGGGGTTTAGGGTTTAGGGTTTCGGGTTTCGGGTTTTGGGGTTTAGGGTTTAGGGTTTAGGGTTTAGGGTTTTTTTTTTTTTTTTATCCACAAAATAAAAAGTAACAGCAGAAAGAAAACCTAAAAGAGGAGGGGGACTATACCAAGACCATCCTCAAAAGGCTAAAGCGAGTAGAAACATAATGCAAAGTAGCCTAGGGACCTAAATACAAAAGCAAAAAAAACCCTAGACTACGACCAAAAGTGCGCCAAAAAACTAATCAAATACGAGCAGCGCTAAGAGTCAACCACGGCGAGGAAGACCAAATGATAACTGGGAGGATGAGTGCGGTATCCAAGAAGAAACTCTCATCTCTGAGCCATCATCCTGAAGAATCAATCTGTCAAACGACTCTAATCTGAGACCGGATAACTGTATGAATCCCGGCAGTCAAATAAGAGCTGGCCAGGAAATCACTGTACAATGATGATAAACGGCAAAATGAAGATCGCAATCCAGCCAGAACAAAAAAGATCCAGCATTG